>NC_090266.1:941893679-942196098 GCF_040414725.1 Anabrus simplex | reverse complement strand
ATCTTCCTTCTCGTTCCTTTACCTTCACCTTTACAATCACCCTTACAATCTCCTGTTGCAATGTCCCTGGTTGCCGCCGTATCATCAACCTTTATAGACATCAACATCCCCCTCCTCTCAGATGATACGTCTGGATTGGTGCTTGCCAGCCAATCATGAGTGATCTCAAATCAAGACCAAGCCCTGAACTACTTCTTCCTCCCAAGACAATAACAAACTCTGGAGTTTTACATGAATAATCGAATTTCCCTGGTACAACAAGCTCATCTCATCAGGCTGGGATATATATATGACGCATGGAATTACCCGACACAAGTACATCACAACAGACACTGGGGTAGCCATATGACTCATTCAAATTACCAGAGTTATTAAAGCAATGTTTTCCCACTCGTGCAAAACAAATTACTCATACCTACATATGTGGATATCTTCCAGCTTACCAATATAAATGACAAAACATACAAATGAAATACTGATAATAATAATAATAATAATAATAATAATAATAATAATAATAATAATAATAATAATAATAATAATAATAATAAATCGAATACTGACAATAATATCTCTAACTTCTACATATAATTCTGGGGTGTGATATATGTACTATGACATAACGCCCCCTTGGTGAATCGATGATATCATATATTATGATTCACCATAAAAGAGAACTTCATACATAACCTTATAATGGCATAACTGTACACATAATTTACTGTAATAATGATATATACATTGCGTCTACTGCATTGTATTCGCACACACGAAATACAATTTGTCCAAACAATAATAATAATAATAATAATAATAATAATAATAATAATAATAATAATAATAATAATATGGCTATATACACACAACTCTGATTGTTTCATATAGCATTGAACACAATCCCTTCTTGCTACTGTACACATACATTAAAATTGATAATATATTCATCCAAGGTGCAGATCCTATCTCTTATATCTGCGAAGGCTATAGATATTAAATGTCCCAAGAACCTTATTTTCAGCGGTTAGGAGTCTATAAGCACACTTGCCTATTCTACTGTCCACAGTATACGGACCCTGATATAAATGAAAAAAAACTATACATAAACTTAACATTGGCATCGATAAGCGAGGAATGCGTACCGTAATAAAACTAACTACTTCTAGAATACACTCTATCTCACACACAAAGATTCGTACCATCCAGTCACACAAGAATTATACAAACTTTCATTCAGAACATTCATAACAAAGAAATCCCTATTTCTGAAATGCGCGGGAATCTCACAATATTTACTCTTCCACAAACTCATAATTAATGCAAGTAAACAGATCACATACTTTTTCACACATTCCACATCGATATCATACAGCACGTCATTCAAATCGTTCACACAACTCTCAGACTTAAATAAAACATTACACACTCGCTTGGATAGACTTTCTTTCATCTCACGCACACTTCCATTCTCACTTACGCTCACTCTATTACTAAAATTATTACCATAATATACTTTGAAATTGCTGTCATTACTACTTAATGACCTAACAATCAAGTCATCTTCACCACCTTCCATATCAGCTACTACTTGCACCACTTTCATGCCAACAACACTGTTACTTTCGACTCTCTTACCAGAAGTTTCATTAATCTCAAAGTCACCATTTTCACACATAATGTACCTAACTTTACTCTCCTCACGTACACTTAAATCAACAAAAACATCCTCATGATGTATACTCCGTGAACACTCTTCACTAACAAAACAACCTTCATCAACTTCACAAAAAACCTCACTTTCAATTTCCGAAACTTCCACAAGATTATCGATCGCAACACCGCTATTACCATCACCACTAGCATAAAGTAAGACATCCGACACATCCTTCTTACTTTCATCACGCCCCCTATTCTCAAAATCTCCCTGAACACAAAACACATGGTCATACAATAATTCCTCTTTCACGTCTACCTCGTAACTTACCTGTTTCATCGCGTGAATAGGAATTTCGGTATCGGACTGCCTATCTGACCCAACTAAGAAGTCCGATTCCGGTTTAAATCACTTGACATGACCTGTTCACTATTGTCATGTCTCGGCACTTGATCTGGAGGTCTTTGATCCGTACGCCCCCCACTTTCTGATTCCCCTTGATTAGGTCCTCTGCCATAATATTCCTGGTGATTAACTCCCTGATTAGACTGTCTGTTTCCCCTTCCGGAATTACCACCCTGATTCCCTTGCCTAGAATGACTGAAATTCTGATTATTCCTATCTCCCGCTACCTGATTACCTTGTCTCCCATTATCCCCGTAATTTCTACCTTCACTTTGCCTAGTCCACCCCTGCCCTTCCAAAGCATCAAACCTCTCTAACAGCTGCTCTAATTCCTTAATCGTAACAATATTCTGCATACATGCAGCTAATCCGACCTTCTCAGAAAAATGCCTCAACATCTGGCGGACTGTATCTCTCTCCGATGCTAGACCTTCAATATTCTGGCTGATCAGAACATGCGCCAAGAAATATTCCGTCATAGACACACCTTCCTGAGGTCTATATTTGCCAAATAGCACGCGATCTCTTTCCCTTCCCTGAATAGCTTCACTCCAAAATTTATAACTAAATTTCTCCCTAAATTCCTCCAAACTCGAAATACCCTGTCTATAAACTTGAAACCAGGATCTCGCTTCTCCAACAAATGCAATATCCAACATCTCATCAACCATACTCCATTCGATCAAACCATCGTCAAGATTCTTGGAAAACCGTTTCTCCACCGTTTTCAAGAATTCCATCGGATTAAACTGCCGACCATTAAACTTGGGTAATTCAGAGTCCTTCGTACAAGATACGTACCTATTACATATGCTGCTACCTACTTGGATTTGACTGATCTCCTGCCTTAACTTTACATGACATGCTTTAATTCCTTCTTCAACTACCGTTCTGGCATTTCCTTCTACTGACTTGAGGTCTTTCTCCAATTTTTCAGTCTTTTCATCTATTCGCTTCGCTAAAACATTCTGGCTGGTTTTAATTTTATCTATTTCTTCGACTTTATCTTCCACTATTTTTATTCTCTTATCACATTCCTTGCTGTTTTCAACAAATTCCTTCCTAACAACATTAAATCGGCATTCGATTTTCTCAGTCAATTCGAAGCGTTGAGATTCAACCTTATTATTGACTTCCTGAATTTCTCTGCTTTGATGGTCAAACTTCTGGTTCAATTCATCTATTCTACCATTCACAGCACTGCTTAAACTATCAATTTTACTAGACAAATCAACACTCACTGAATTTAATTCCTTACTCTGATTCTCAATCTTACTAGACAGTTCCGTACTAACTGAATTTAATTCACTATTAATACTGTATATTTCATTGCTTAAAAAACTCAATTCACTCTTCAACTCTTTACTCTGACTATCAATCTTATTGGACAATTCAACATTATTATTGTCGATTTTACTGGACAGTTCAACATTATTATTATCGATTTTACTGGACAGCTCAACACTCACTAAATTTAATTTAACACTCTGATTATCGATTTTACTAGACAGTTCAACATTATTATTATCGATTTTACTGGACAGTTCATTAAATAGCGATTTAATCATACTAAAAGTTAAAGTCGCCCCTTGATCCCCTACATTCTGAGTTTGAGACGGGTTACTCTGTTCCTCACCTATCGTTGCCAATAGATCCTTCCTACTATCAGCCATTTCGCTACTCTCACTTAAATTAGATAAACTCAATGTGGTGGAATTCTTTTGAATTCTCTTATCCTGATTCTTAGTACCAGCAACTTTAACAACCTCTCTACTTCTCAATTTTATAATACTCGACTCGCTACAACATTTCTTCTTCATACTCCAAAATACACATGAAACATATAAAACACTTCACTGACATAGTTTTCAGAATTCCATCCACACCTGACAAGTGCACCTACGCTTATAAGCCTAACAGATGTACCAATCATTCAGCCCCACGTTGGGCGCCAATTGTAACTTTTTTGATGATAATAATAAATAAAATCATGAATAAAAATATATGAATAAAATTACTCAAAAACTTAATGAAATTAATAAGCATAATTAACCGAAATGTCCGTAGTATGGGCGCCAGAGTTCACCAGAATGGATCCCTCGAATTTAGATAAGAGCATGATAAACTTTATATCCCAGGGCGTGTACATAATGCTGCGTACTGGTACATCTGCTGCAGGCCTTACCTAACCTCCTGAAAACGACTAATTAGGTAGGAACTGCACCTAGGTTTATCAATAACACTGATTCTAAAATAGCTAACTATATTCTGAACAAATTCCGTGCATGAGCACCTCATCAACATACAACATTATACATATAATACACACATAAAATATTGCTGGAAGACTCCATATTTACAACAACAACAATAATGAAAACAGTGGGAAAACGAAAGCGAGAACTAAGCTACCATTTGTAGATGGTCCGATGAACAATGTACATGTATGAAGATAAATACCCTTCACTGTCTCTTTATCAATTCGACTTACCGATTCTCGTAATCGGCAGTTATCACATCACACAGATACTGTACCTTGTACTACTGTGTTCACATATTTTAACACTTGTAAAGATATTTACACACGTCTGTCGATCCTCAACATAAATTTATGGAAAGTCTGAGATAGCTTTCACCAACATATAATGCTAGGCCGCCACAAGTGCTACACTACTTAATGCGCAAGCACTCTCCACAATCAGTCACTTTCCACAAACATAATAAGACTACGCTCCACGAACGTTTGAAGTCCAGTCCATTGCAGCCGTGTCACTCCAGTACCGTGTATCAGCACCACTTCGTTCCCGTACAGTGCCTCAGTTGTAGTTGTAGTTGTAGTTGTAGTTATCTTCCTTCTCGTTCCTTTACCTTCACCTTTACAATCACCCTTACAATCTCCTGTTGCAATGTCCCTGGTTGCCGCCGTATCATCAACCTTTATAGACATCAACATCCCCCTCCTCTCAGATGATACGTCTGGATTGGTGCTTGCCAGCCAATCATGAGTGATCTCAAATCAAGACCAAGCCCTGAACTACTTCTTCCTCCCAAGACAATAACAAACTCTGGAGTTTTACATGAATAATCGAATTTCCCTGGTACAACAAGCTCATCTCATCAGGCTGGGATATATATATGACGCATGGAATTACCCGACACAAGTACATCACAACAGACACTGGGGTAGCCATATGACTCATTCAAATTACCAGAGTTATTAAAGCAATGTTTTCCCACTCGTGCAAAACAAATTACTCATACCTACATATGTGGATATCTTCCAGCTTACCAATATAAATGACAAAACATACAAATGAAATACTGATAATAATAATAATAATAATAATAATAATAATAATAATAATAATAATAATAATAATAATAATAATAATAATAAATCGAATACTGACAATAATATCTCTAACTTCTACATATAATTCTGGGGTGTGATATATGTACTATCACAAAGAGAATACACGGTGTTTCACTGGATAATTACGGTACTCAACAGTCTTTGGATTGTTGACGTTTGTTGCTGCATTCCAACAATATCAAAGAGTACATGTACATGGTAGTTGTATAGACAATTACTTTATTCCGATAATTTGTAATCTCAGTTCCCGGCATACTTTGTACTTTTTACCTTCGTTTATTCATCGAGTTAATAAACAAATTGCTATATCCCAATAATACTGCAATATTATTGGGATATAGCAATTTGATTATTAACTTTTACTCGTAACTTTTCTTTTAATTTTTCCGTAAAAAATGTCTAAGGAGTGCAAGTGTAGGAACAGTGGGCGTGGTGAGGCATTGAGGAGAATGGGGGTGGAGTTGGAGAGTTTGAGGGAGATAATTATGATTCTCTCCGAAGGCAGGAAAGAAGGTAGGCCTCCCTGAAACAATGTACAGGATAAAGTAGATTTAAAAGAGGGATGGCGAGGAAAGGGGGATTTGTAGAAGACAGGTGGTCAAATGTTCTAAGGGGAAGGAGATTGCACGCTAAGGGCATTACTCAGGATCAGATTTCAGCACAGGTGTCTGTGATAATTCGGTACGAGTCACTGCAGGTAGAACAACGGAGAGAGGCCGAGGAACAGGGGACTATTGCTGAGATGTGTAGAAATAGGAGGAAGGGAAAAGGTAGGAAATGGGAATGTAGAGTAGAGGATAGGAAAAGACAGGTGGAACAGGGTCATGGGAGAGAGACAAGGGAGGAGGAAGTTGGCTTCTGCAGCTGTCAGGAAAGATAGGGCTGACGGCCAGGACGGGAGGGGATCAAATGTGTTGGGTAGGGCTGAGGATCTGCTCATCGGGGATTCCATTGTTAGACATGTGGGGGAAGGAAAAGATGGCAGTGTTTCACAATTGTACAAACAACGTAAGACAAGCTGGTTTAAGTTACAAAATATTTGGGGATATATGGGATCTGGTAAATGCAGCACGGGTGAAGATTAAAGAAGCGGAGATTGTTATCAGTGGAATGCTGTATAGGAGGGATACTGACTGGAGAGTGATTGGGGATATAAATGAGACTATGGAGTGGGTATGTGGGAAACTGGGAGTGAGATTTCTAGATGCTAATGGGTGGGTAGGAGGTGGGGATCTGCGCTCGGGTGGCCTTCACTTAAATCGCAGTATTACGCGTAAGTTAGGAAAATTGTTTGAAAGGGTAATAGGGAGGTACATTCAGGGAAACAGGGTGGTCTAGTGAGCGGCGATAAGATTACAGGGATCTGGAAGTCAAGTAGAGATGACATAAAATGTTAGGGTTGAACTGTGGAAGTATTGTAAATAAAGGAATAGAGTTAAGCTTTTTAGTAAATATATGCTTACCAGATATTGTAATAGGAGTTGAATCATGGCTGAGAAATGATATAATAGATGCAGAAATTTTCTCATGGAACTAGAGTATTTATCGTAGAGATAGGATAGGAATGGTGGGAGGGAGAGTATTCCTTCTGGAGAAAGAAGAACTTTGTAAGCTATGGCCAACAAACGGCAAATTAGCTAATATGGGAAGGACAGCTGATTCTGAAAGTGATGGAACCAACTAGAGGGGAAAATATTCTGGACATGGTGCTGCTAAAACCAGATGATCTCTATAGAGAATCCGAAGTAATAGATGGTATTAGTGATCATCAAGCTGCTTCTGTCGTAGTTAAAAATAAACGTGACAGAATGGAATGTCGCAAAAGTAGGACTATTGGGCAGTACCATATGGCTGATAAAGCAGGCATGAGAGAGTTTTAGAAAAGTAAGTATGATCGGTAGAAAACGGTAAATAAATATGTAAACAGACTCTGGGATGGGTTTAATGCAATTGTTGAGGAATGTGGTTGAGGATGGTGCAGATTGGAAAGAAATGTCTGTGGAAGTAAGGACAAGTAAGGAAATTTAATATAGCTAAGAAGTCAGCTAAAGATAACACGACCGAGCTCGATAGCTGCAGTCGCTTAAGTGCGACCAGTATCCAGTAATCGGGAGATAGTGGGTTCGAGCCCCACTGTCGGCAGCCCTGAAGATGGTTTTCCGTGGTTTCCCATTTTCACACCAGGTAAATGCCGGGGCTGAACCTTAATTAAGGCCACGCCGCTTCCTTCCACTTCCTAGGCCTTTCCCATCCCATCGTCGCTAAAAGACCTATCTATGTCAGTGCGACGTAACGCAAATAGCAAAAAAAAATGGATAACATGACCGGGCGAGTTGGCCGTGCGTTTAGGGGTGCGCAGCTGTGAGCTTGCATCCGGAACATAGTGGGTTCGAATCCCACTGTCGGCGGCCCTAAAATGGTTTTCCGTGGTTTTCCATTTTCTCACCAGACAAATGTTGGGGCTGTACCTTAATTAAGGTCACGGCCGCTTCCTTCCAACTCCCGAGCCTTTCCTATCCTATCGTCGCCATAAGACCTATCTCTGTCGGTACGACGTAAAGCCACTACCAAGAAAAGGATAACATGATGGCAAGAATAATTGGCAGTCATACAAATTTTAGTGAAAAACGAAGGGTATGTATAGGTACGGGTTCCAAGAAGAACATTCTTGGAATCATTAATGAACAAGGGTAGTATGTATGTGAGGATCTCCAAAAGGCAGAAGTACTCAGTCAGCAGTATGTAAAGATTGTTGGTTACAATGATAATGTCCAGATAGAGGAGGTGACTAATGCTGAAGAAGTATTACAATTTACATATGATAACAATGGCATTTACAATAAGCTACAAATGTGAAAACTAGAAAATCGGCTGGAATTGATAATATTTCTGGGGATATACTAAAGACAGTGGGTTGGGATATAGTACTATATCTGACGTACTTATCTGATTATTGTTTATATGAAGGAGCTATACCAAATGAATGGAGAGTTGCTATAGTAGCCTCCGTATAAAAAGGAAAGGGGGATGAACAAAAAGCTGAAAATTACAGGCCAGTAAGTTTAAATTGCGTTGCATGTAAGCTTTGGGAAGGCATTCTTTCTGATTATATTAGACATGTTAGCGAAATTAATAACTGGTTCGATAGAACGCAGTTCGTGTTTAGGAAAGGTCATTCCACTGAAACTCAACTTGTAGGTTTCCAGCAAGATATAGCTGATATATTGGATTCAGGAGGTCAAATGGACTGTATCGCGATTGACCTGTCTAAAGCATTTGATAGGGTGGATCATGAGACACTACTGGCAAAAATGAGTGTATTTGGACTAGACAAAAGAGTGATCGAATGGGTTGCTATATTTGTAGAAAATAGATCTCAGAGAATTAGTGTAGGCGAGGCTTTATCTTACCCTTTAATAATTAAGAGAGGAATTCCTCTATCTATCTGTCTATCTTTTTTGCTAGTTGCTTTACGCCGCACCGACACGAATAGGTCTTATGGTGACGATGGGACAGGAAAGGCCTAGGAGTGGGAAGGAAGCGGCCGTGGCCTTAATTAAGGTACAGCCCCAGCATTTACCTGGTGTGAAAATGGGAAACCACGGAAAACCATTTTCAGAGCTGCCGACTGTGGGGTTCGAACTTACTATCTCCCGAATACTGGACACCGGCCGCACTTAAGCGACTGCAGCTATCGAGCTCGGTGAGGAATTCCTCAAGGAATTATTATTGGACCTTAATGTTTTCTTACAGGCCTATATATAAATGATATGTGTAAGAAAGTGAAATCAGAGATAAGGCTTTTTGCGGATGATGTTATTCTGTAGAGAGTAATGAATAAGTTACAAGATTGTGAGCGACTGCAAAATGACCTCGATAATGTAGTGAGATGGACACTAGGTAATGGTATGATGATAAACGGGGTTAAAAGTCAGGTTGTGAGTTTCATATGTAGGAAAAATCCTCTCTGTTTTAATTACTGCGTTGATGTGATGAAAGTTCCTTTTGGGATCATTGTCAGTATCTACGTGTTGATATATGGAAAGATCATCATTGGGATAATCTAATAAATGGGATTGTAAATAAAGTGTACAGATCTCTGCGCATGATTCTGAGGTTGTCTAGGGATTGTAGTAGGACCCCAACTACAGTATGGTTCCTGTGTATGGGACCCTCACCAGGATTACTTGATTCATGAACTGGAAAAAATCCAAATAAAAGCAGCTCGGTTTGTTCTGTGAGATTTCCGACAAAGGAGTAGCGTTACAATAATGCTGCAAAGTTTGGACTGGGAAGACTTTGAAGAAAGAAGACGAGCTGCTCGACTAAGTGGTATGTTCCAAGCTGTCAGCGGAGAGATGGCGCGGAATGAAATTTTTAGACGAATAAATTTGAGTCGTGTCTTTACAAAGTAGGAAAGATCACAATATGAAGATAAAGTTGGAATTCTAGAGGACGAATTGGGCAAATATTCTTTTATAGGAAGGAAGATGTTCAATGAAAATGAAATTTCTTTGAAATAATTGAAGAAAAGGCTAGGAAATTACAGATAGGGAATCTGCCACCTGGGCGACTGCCCTAAAAACAGATCCGTATTGATTGATTGATTGATTGATTGATTGATTGATTGATTGATTGTGCCTTGAGCTTGTCCTCACATATAAGATTTAGTATTTTAGTGCATTGCATTGTTTCTATAAACAAACAGGTTTTGTTCTCAGTAGGCAATATTTTCGTTATTGAACATATTTGCCGATGGTGTAATGTCGTACGAACACATTGAACGTTTTTCGTGACGCAAGAATGCGGAAGTGCTAGGACTGGGAAGGTACTGACCGGGGTCTTTGTTAAAATACAGCCTAGGTATTTGCCTGGTATGAAAGTGGGAAACCGCGATAAACCATCTTCAGGACTGCTGACGAAGTTTTCTGAACCCACAGCTGAACTCACAGCTACTCGACATGTACCGCGTGTCCAACTCATTTGGTGCCTTTAAACTCTGATCCTTCCTCGCAAAGAACAACTGATATTAGTACCTAATTAATCCTTCGTTCCGAAAGCCACTTATTCTTAAAATATCATAGTTATTGAATAACATTTAGAGATATATCAATTTAGTTATGTGCAAGTCAGAACGAAGCTTTGGCACACTGGTTTCAATAAAGATGTGATAACTGATGATTCTGCCTAAAGGGGCTTTACCGCAAAAGTCATCATTACTTTTCGAGAAATATTTATTTAATATTTCTTATTTATCACGTATTGCACTTCAGACCTGCCCAGCATTTCCACATGAAGGTTGCCCGACGTGAAAGTCCAGATACGAATGCCAGCAGTATTCCCTGCATGCACAATTCACCTGTAGAGAATTTCAGTACATTTCAAGATTTAAACAAAACTACGCTTTTAATTTCACTGAGATTCGAACCTCAGTAATCAAGGCGTAAACATAGCATTTGGGACCCTAACTCCCAAATGACACAAAGTAATGTACAACATAATGTCAGAAAGTATCCTCGAAGTTGTAATAATACTGTCCTTGTGATACACTCCCCTATAGTGAAAATTAACCATTTACTCTACAAAGACGGGCAAAACTGCTATTATTAGCTCGTTCATTTCCATGTAGTGACAGGTTCAAACGGGCGAGGGCTCAAACGGATGTGGTAATACGCTGAGAAACCGTGGTGATTACTAGAGACGGGAATTTGCCAAGTTGCCAATTTTATTCCTGTGTTCAGAAACGTAGGCTTTTGAGATATAAATTCTTTTTAGGGTCTTTTTAGCTATATTTCGTTGGTTTTATTGTGCTTATAAATGCCTATTTCAGGGGTTTGTGCCTATTTGGAGTATCATTGCCTATTTGATGCATTTTGACTGTATTTAAAAAAGCCGATTTTTCACCAGTGCATTATATTGTAGCTAGTGTGCTCGACAGAATTATATTCTCTTTTTTCAATATCTGCTTAGCCCACGAACAAAAATGGGAATTCTCAGAAGTCACCAGGAATAGTTCTAGGGAAATTTCCACCAGGAGAAACAAGGAACAATTTGACCTCGGAGCCTTCAACCCCTCCAACCACTCACCTCGTACTATGTTGCACAACCCATATGCCCTGTACCCCCCTTTCGTTGCGAACTGTTGTACGGTACGCCTTATGTTCAGAACGTGTTGTGATTTATTGTGAATTGGAAGAAGGAAGAGAAGTGTGTTTGCTGCAATGCTCAAACAAAAATCGTCGAAGTCCTACTGGCTGAAGCAGTGGATCACAGGGGATCCCAATTTCACTACAGATGGAAAGGTAGACTGTCAATCTTGCAGTAAGGTTAGTTCGTTTGTTCCTTTTATCATTTTTTGTGATTGAGAACTATGATCGCATTTCATTGTAGCATATATAGGCCTATTACTTTATGTATTGTGGCAAGTTGTTTTGTTGGAATGCTGTATTAGTCGTGAACTTCCAATTATTCTTTTATATTGCTAAAATGTAAATAATCATTAAATTACGGAACGAGGAGTTAGAACGCCGGTGGTCTCTTGTCACAGAATGGATGAAAATTAAATCGGTACTTTGAACTGTGATTCATTTCCTGTGAAAATAGAGATTTACAACTGATATGCAATTTTTAAAACTGCTTTAAAAAAATCGTGAACCGAGCTCGATAGCTGCAGTCCCTTAAGTGCCGTCCGTATCCATATTCGGGAGATAGTCTGTTCGAACCCCACTGTCGGCAGCCCTGAAGATGGTTTTCCGTGGTTTCCCAATTTCACACCAGACAAATGCTGCGGCTGTACCTCAATTAAGGGCACGGCCGCTTCCTAACCACTCTTAGCCCTTTCCTGTCCCATCGTCGCCATAAGACCTATCTGTGTCGATGCGACGTAAAGCAACTTGCAAAAAAAATCGTGAATTCTAATACACTTCCGCTAAGCCTCCGCGAAACACAGGTTGCAGATCCAATGTAGCCCGGCTAAGACGATGCCACAGCGTGTTTTACAAGGTTGCCAATACTATATTTACAAGACCAGGCCAGCGAAAAGACCGTTGGTCTGAATTGGTGAGGTCCGTTTAGTAACCGTTGTGCTTGGGGGTGGGGGAGGGAGAAGCAAAGGGAGTCTGAGGGGCGTAAACGCCCAGGTTAACAAGCCTCTAGTCTTGCTAAATTGTGACAAAAATAAGGTTATGGGCGCATGTCACGACAGTTTCAAATTACGTGGTTTTTAATTTTCAACGAGGTTGGCGGCCTTGTGGGCACACATGATGCAGGATCTATTGCAGGCAACATAAAATAATCTTCATGACAGCTGACATGGCTGACCAAAGCTGGCGAATAGAAACAAATAAAATGTTCACAATTCTGAGATTTACTGTGCCTCCGTTTTCATTCTTCTTCTTCTTCTTCTTCTTCTTCTTCTTGTTTCCGAATTTGGCCACCTATGGACCGCATTGAACCTAAGGCTTTCTCTTCTTCTTATGCTTCTTCTTGTTCTTCTCCCAGAACCTCTTCATCCTTTCACTTCTAATTTTCCTTTCTTTCTCAGATATGAACAATTTGGGTCTACATTTTGGTGGTTTCTCCTGGAATGTTTTAATATTGTACACTCGGCTTCTATATTCTTTTCTGTTGTGAATCATATCCATTAGAAGTCCACTTTCCACTGCATCTCTTTTTACCTCTTCTACCCACTTCGTCGAAGCTTTCAGTCCAGTGATGTACTTGAATATTTTCTTAGTTAGCCGTTTCTCATCTATTCTTTCGATGTCCATAGAAATTTAGCCTTCGCTTTCGCATGGTGATTTTTTCGGTGTATTTGTAGAGATTATCATTCTTTCTATTCCTCAACTCTCCATCAGCATTTTTCTGTGGTCCTCATATTTTCCTTAACATTCTCCTCTCCTTGTTTTTCGAGATCTTGAAGCTCACACTTTTTATTCATTGTCCGGCACTCTGAAGCGTAGAGACCCATTGGATTTACCACTGTGCTATAGTGTCTAAGTTTCGCTTTCTTTCTTCTATATATACTGTTACGGAGTTATCCGTGGTAGTTAGAGGTGAAAGAAGGTGCGGGCTGGAATAGGTCTCAACTACGGAATTAAAGTTAATTTAAAACTTTAACAAAGGTTATATTTTCTTTTCCAAAATCAACAAATAACAACAACAGAGTAACAGGTACCAAGTAGCAGGAAAACAAGTTAAGAAATTACAATAGTTACAAGATTTTGGGCTTCGAGCCCCAAGATTAATTTCTGAGCTCTCAGCTCACCAGCACAATAGCTAAAGGGCAGAAAACCCCTAAGTACGAGGAGCACTTGCTCCTAATTACAATGTGAAGAGGAAAAGAGCAGACTCGCTCTCAATTTTACAAGCCCATCAAAGGCTACAACAAACTTTATTCCTAACTGCCCTTAAGGCACACATACAGTGAAACAGGGGTATCTTGTACCCAACCTACAGGGCCTTCACATGAAGAAAACCAACTCTGGGTTAATTAAATGGCCCAAAAAACCAAATTGACTGGAGGCGTAGCTTGCACTCCTACATGAAACTTCTTAAAACCTAGGTGGCACTCGGTTAGTTATACAGGGGCTAATCCCATACTAGGGAGGTGACTAGTTGGCAAAAAGGTTTAAGACTTTAAGAAGGAAGAGAAAAACGGTTACGAAAACATAGTCACCTCAAATTCAAAATGAAGGGGAGTTCGAGAGGGTGAAGCACTCTCTAACCCCGCTTTACAGATTTGTAATTTATAGATAGACAGAAAAGAATTTACATTTTAAAAGGGTAGTTTACATACTAAAGGTTTCGAACCCTCCCCGAGAGTTAAACTGCTGAGCTAGCAAGAAATGAAGATGTTGACAGGCCATTACCTTGTAGATGAACTGCTGCTTGGAGAAAGAGGCGCTTCCCGCCCCCTGCTATATATATTCACACACTGCGAAAGATGTTACTGAAGTGGCCCAGAGACAAGAAAATCAGCAGTTTTTATACCCTCGTGGAAAATTCGAGACCTTTCAAGAATGAATAGGCACACTCCTTCAACTTTATTGGTAGACTAGGAATTACACATGGAAACCTGAGGAAGAAAGCTATGATTGGAGGAAAATTAATTACAGAAATTACTGATTGGTTAAATTCAAAACTGGCGGAAAGAGAAGGGTTATACTGCCAACCCAAAAAATGAATGAAAGAAATTTAACAAAGAACAAACTTATGAATACCAAATTTCTTCAAAAAACAGTTCCTTCACTTCGCACTAGGGTGCATAATTATAGTTCTTAAGTAGTGCCATCTAGAAGAGAATGTCCACACTTCTTGCTACAGAGCAAACAAATACAAACCGAAATAGACATAGTTCAGAACACTTCAAAATTTACAGTAGAGACATCTTCCGAGAAACTTTTGATTTAATACAGATTTTAAAGTTCAGAGTTTCTCCTGTAGAGAGGTTTCAACTGGCGCAATATTTGAATTCGCGGCGTGGAGGTGTACCGCCCGGTACATATACAGTAAGTACTGCTAGGCCCAGATTGGTGGGTCCTTGGCAAGCATTAAGGCCGGATCTCTCCTCTACGCTACTCCGGTATCGTTTCACGTCTTTTTTATTATATTCTTCACCCGGTGAACTTGACACGATACTGCCAAATTATAACCGAAAATCCTTGAGGACATGTTTCCATGTAAATTACTAATTCCCTTGTTACTACTTTAAAATTTTGTACTTCTAGAAACATCATCTCTAATAGACTTTTTTTTATGAAACAAATCCATGATATATACTAAGCATTATTTCCAATCAGCCGAACTGTAGATATTTAAGATATAGGAACATTGTGATTTATGTCAATTTTATTATTTTTCAGATCAAATGTGAGAAAAATACCACATAGATCAACTTAGAAATACTGCGATATGTCTAATACGAGAACAGAAATCTGTATCAACGCAGCCTTTCTACCAGTCCACAATAGGCAGCGACCAATAACCATTTCTTCAGACCTATGCACTGCAATGTTGGGAGCTAATGTGACCCAGTATAAACAGGAGCATCTTCAAATTTCAACAAGCTGCCGGGAGCAATCACCGAGTTGGAGAAGAGTGGCATGCCCCTGGTGGAGTCATTTAGGATTGTGGAAGAAGTAAGGGAAAGTTTTGACCGAACCTCTGGGAAGGCAGCCGCTGTCAGCGAAATAAAATCAGATATAATTTCGTGTGACTATTTCTAGCCGGGTACAGCCCTTGTAAGGCAGACCCTCCGATGAGGGTGGGAGGCATCTGCCATGTGTAGGTAACTGCGTGTTATTGTGGTGGAGGATAGTGTTATGTGTGGTGTGTGAGTTGCAGGGATGTTGGGGACAGCACAGATACCCAGCCCCCGAGCCATTGGAATTAACCAATGAAGGTTAAAATCCCCGAGCCGGCCGAGAATCGAACCCGGGACCCTCTTAACCGAAGGCCAGTACGCTGACCAGTCAGCCAACGAGTCGGACATAAAGCCAGATGAAGTGACTTCACTGAAGTTTTGTCCAATCACTTCATGTGATGTTGAGAGATCTTTCTCTCAGTACAAAAACATTATGCATGAGACGAGAACAGGATTGTTACCGGAAAACATTGAAACATTGTTTGTAAATTCCTTTTATAGTAACTGAGTGCATTATTAAATTTTAAGTAATTTTTCATGCCTATTTTGTTGCCTATTTTACACGTTAGTGCCTATTTAAATGACTATTTTGGCTAATTGAAGAGCCTATATGCCAGGGATGGCAAACCTTTAACGACTAGCGTGTCAGTTAAGGTCTGGTTTATTCCCTATTACTGTCTAGTGTGCCATCGGTTATTTTCCTTTAAAATCATCATGAAACCACTCATTTGACTTCAATTGTGTATTAGATTGCATAACATAAGTCTATTAGAATGAATGATTCATGATTTCTTCTCTAAACATCACTGAAAATTACATTTTAAAAACTGGTAAGAATAAGGTATATATTTACTTTAACCTAATATGTTTCTATATATGGCCATATAATTAATTTGACATTCTTGTTTCTTTTTCTTTCGTTTCACCCTCTTTGGGGTACGTTGACGTTGAAACAATCATTTCCTTGTGTGTTGTTTTTTTCGGTTACGTCTCAAAACTCACGGGCTAAAATTAGTTACAAATAGTATCAAAACTCACGACTGCAAACTGGTAGCTTAAAGTAAACATTCTAATGAGTCTCAAAATTCACGACTCTGGACAGCAGGTGCTTGCGATGACCGCAGGAGGGATGAGGTGCGCGGTGACTCACTCTTCCCCACTGATCTCTATATAGAGATCAGTGCTCTTCCCTTACGATAGGCAGGAGATACTGTGGATGTTATTCTGCCACCCCAACCCACAGGTGAATTAAAGAGACCGGGGTGTATTATTATTATTATTATTATTATTATTATTATTATTATTATTATTATTATTATTATTATTATATTTTACTGTTGTCTTAAAGCTAATGGAATGCATTTTTTTTACCTTTCACATACATTTATAATAATGACGTCTGGCCTCCGAGGAGGTCTGGTGCAGGTGTTTAGAGTTGACACCGTATAGGTGACCTGCACGTGTGTAAGGATGAGGCCGTACTTAAGATGAAGTCTAATGCTGAAGACGGCACGAACACCCAGTCCACGAGCCAAAGGAATTAACTAATGAAAGTTAAAATATCCGATCCGACCGTAAATCGAACCCGGGACCCCTGGACCCCTTGAACCAAATGCCAGCATGCTAACAATTTATGCATGCAGCCGGACGACATAAAATTAAAGTAGTTAAAAGAAACTGTCAGTTGCTAGTACTGGGGCTTAGTTCTATTATACAGCCAGAAGGCAGCATTTACTTGAATAAGGAATTTTATTTAGAGATATTAAAGATCAAGAAAGTTAATTCATTCATTCAGTTTCAACACTTCGAGATTAATTTAAAAAAAAAAGCGTATTTCTATTTTTCGTAAGAGTTCATCTATTCGCTTATTTCAATAGATTGTCTATCTGACATACTTAAACCGAAAAGAGATACTCATGACGCATCCAATTATTCTGTGCGATATAACTGAATGATATTTGAAATTGATTCGATTATTTAAATAATCGGATGGAATTTATTCGATTATTAAAAGTATTCCATTATCCCATCAGTAATAGGGTGGACATTTATCCATTCAAAGAAGAACTGGCCCTGCTCGTGAGTTTTGAGACTGGCCCGGGTAGAGAAACCTGTTCTTACTAATCCTCTTCCTGGAATTCGTGAGTTTTGGGACTCGTGAGTTTTGAGACTCGTGAGTTTTGAGACGACACGGTTTTTTTCTTAGTGCCCAGTATTTCTTTATTCCGTTTGCTCTTCGATTTTTCTTGTCTTCCGAGATAATAGGTTTGGCTTTTAATGTAGATTTATCTTGGAACCTTGTATTTTCGTCTTCAGTTTTACTTTAGCTGTTCGATCCAATAATGCATTTTCTGTAATGTTTAATTCTACTACACCTTTTTCAGCTTCTTTAAACCAGTTGGATTTTATTTTGCGGTAGGCCTACGGAAGAATTCAAAAATTTGTTTGGTTAATCTATTAGAGTTTATTCTGAGAAGATGACCGTAAAAATCTATCTTTCTTGTTCGCATACTATCTGAAAGGTTTTTCAATTTTCTTGTAGAGTGTTTCATTCTTGATGTATGTTATCTTATTAAATTGAAATTTCGGTCTGATGATCTTTATTAAAATGTTTCTTTCTTTTAGCTTGAGTTTCTCCATCTGGCCTTTGAAACTCATGTTTAGGACATACTTCTCTATTAAAGTGTAATGTTAAAATATGCTACTTTGCTAGATTTTCGGCCGATTTATTACATGGTAAAACATTAAAACATGTTCGTATGTTGTCTGGCGTGCCACTGAAGTAGTGTTCGTGTGTCACCTAGTGGCACGCGTGTCATAGGTTCGCCATCCCTGCTATATGCCTTCTTATTTTAACTGTTTTTAGCGCCTATAATTCTCGTCTCTAGCGATTACAGTTCTGTTTTAGATAAAAGTTTGAAAGTGAAACAACTTTACTAATTCTAACACACCTTCTATCTACCTGGAAACCTATTCAGTTAATGGCACGAATGTAAGATGTAACTGAAATATTGTTGGCTTAAAAACATTTAAACATTTCAAGATACATAACCCAAGCTGTAAATAAATAATTACATTCATAGGTGTTTCTTCAAGCGAAATAATAGTACGTCAATTGGTTAATAGGCGTTGGCACCAATTTCCTCCTCTTTTGTTTTACTACACATCTAACGCTACGAAGAACACCATGTAGAAGGTGTAGAACGTCTCTGCAGAAAATTAACTGAGGAACTTCAAACGAAGTAACTTGCGACGAAGATCATTGGGCCTGGATCGATGTTGGAGTTTCAATTCATCCTGAAGGCGTTCCATAAGACTCAATTCAGGTATGGGCTGTTCATTTATGAAATGTTATATTCCCCAAATCATCACCGCACATATTTTACTTTGTAGCAGGGAGTAATATCACATTGATTCAAACAATATCCATCACTGAACTCGTGTTCAGCCGTATACGGCACGCAGAGTCTTTATATCCTTCCACGCTCAGATTTGTGTGTACAATTATGAGAGGATAGTAATTCACCGTATTCATAGTTTGGACACGAGGAGCTAAACGACTGTGTCAGAACGCCTCCTAATGTAAACTGGGCTGTATTATTTGTGATGTCATCCGAGCTCAATTTTATATAAAGCAATCTAACCCCTTAACATAACCTCCTCCAAACTTCACCGTTGGGACTACACAAGATGGTACTATCCGCGAAACTTTTAGTAAGGAGGGAGCTACAACGGTTCCGGTAATACTGTCAACCGAGTGGAAATGAAATCTGAATTGAATCGATAGTATGATCGATCGATATGAATTTTCCGTACAGGAATTAACCACACGCAGTTAAAATCTACGTCCTGTCAATTTGCTTTTACTGCACGAGTACTTCTTCCATTCGCTGTTCATGGTGTGAACAAAAGTCTTATTTTGATAATTTCCTATATTCAACGAACAATCATTTTGCTAAATGCAGTGTCTACACTTCTTGAAAGTAGTATTACTACCGGGCTGAGTGGCGCAGACGACTGAGGCGCTGCCCTTCTGACCCCTACTTGGCAGGTTCGAACCTGGCTCAGTGCGGTGGTATTTGAGGGTACTCAAATATGTCAGCCTTGTGTAGGTAGATTTATTAGCACGTAAAAGAACTCCTACGGGACTAAATTCCGACATCTCAACGTCTCTGAAAAACGTAAAATTAGTTTGTAATACACGTAAATAATAATAATAATAATAATAATAATAATAATAATAATAATAATAATAATTCACCATAATCATTGCCCTACGTTGGGCTCCATTTGTAATCTTATGTTAATAATCATAAATGCATTCCATTGCAATATAATAAAAATAATCAAATATGAATAAAATATAGTACTTAATCGCCTCACGCTTGGGCGTAAATTGCAATCTAATTCAAAATATATGAATAAAGAACTGAAGACATTACTTACATCAATAAAATAAAATAATAATAAAAATAATTAATCGAAATGTCCGTAGCATGGGCGTCAGAGTTCACCAGAATGGGTCGCTCGAATGTTGATAGAGCATGATAATCCTTTCCTTCCCAGGGCGTGTACATAATGCTGCGTCCTGGTACATCTGCATCGGGCCTTACCTAACCTCCTGAAAACAACTAAAGAGGTAGAAACTGCACCTAGGTTCATCAATAACTCCACTGATTCGAAAAAATAACTAACTACATTCTAAATAACATCCGTGCATTAGCACTTCAAAACACAAACGTGTACATAAATACACTCATAAACTACCGCTGGAAGACTCCATATTTACAACACCAACAACAACAACAACAACAACAACAACAAAAATAGTGGGGTACCAAAAGCGAAGACCAAGCTACCATTTGTAATTCTTCCGTTGAAAGTTCATTACAAAGCATATATCTACTATGTGGATGAATACCCTTTACTGTCTCTGCTTCAACCCAACTTTCATGCTCTCATAATTGGCCTTTATAATACTGTGTTCACTGACTCTAACACTTGGTTTAAAGATACATTCAGTTGAGCAACACACGTTTGCTGTTCGAGAACATAAATTAAGGAGAGTCTGAAATACAGCACACCATTGCTCTCACTTACATATAATACCAAGCTGCCACAAGCGATAAAATACCAAGTGCCTAAGCACTCCACAGTTGTAGGTTATTATCACACTTCACAAACATTATAAGACCATGTTCCACAAAATTTACATCTCCTCTCCTATGCTCTTTGAAGTCAAGTCCAGTATCAGTATAGTATACTCCTCGCCGTTTGATTACATGCCTATATAGACCTCAGCTTCCCCTTTCTCTCACATGATACCGTCGAGATTGATCCTGGCCATCCAATCACGAGTAGAAGATCTTCTCAAGGCCACGCCGTGAACCTCATCCGTGTCACAAGACAATAACAAGGCCACCTCATCGGACTCTGGGGTTTTCCACATGACTCGTACGAACTTTCCAAGTTGAAAGTAACACTGTTTCCACATCGTTTGTACAAAACAAATTAATAATTAAACAATAAAGTATTAATAACAAAAATTACAACTGAAATACTGATAATAATAATAATAATAATAATAATAATAATAATAATAATAATAGTAATAATAATAATAATAATATATCTCACTTCTGAATACGGTGCGAGGGTAAGATAAATGTATTATCACAATTTAGTGGGACGTAAAGCAAAAAATATTAATTATTAATTAGTAATATTACTTGAGAGAGTACCTTGTTGACTTGTCTCTTCATACCTAATAATTCAATTAGGATTTTTCTTGTTGAAAAATTGTTCTTTTGTGAAAGCGGCACAATAATTACAGCGTTATATTATAATATATTGTGTGTTGTTATTCTAAAAAATATTAAGTTTTGCTATTCTACAACAGGAAAGTCACAAACTTGGCATGGAAATTAATTGGAACAAGACAAAACTAATGATTGTCAACAAAGGTGCAGAAATTCAGCTGCCACACCACTTTAACAATCTCCAAAGAGTCTGTCAGTTTCCTTATCTTGGTTCAATAATCGAGGATAAAAGTAGCTACGAGAAAGAAATCAAACGTCGCATCATTCTAGGACGTACAGCTATGGCAAAATTAAAGAAGATCTGGCAAGATAGAGCAATATATATGAATACGAAAAAAGATTAGTCCATTCGCTTGTGTTCTCGATCTTCCTGTATGGATGCGAAACTTGGACCACAAAAGCTAAAGACAAGAACCGAATCAACGCCTTTGAAATGTGGTTTTGGAGAAGGATGTTGTGAATACCGTGGACAGCCAGGCGAACATATGATTCTGTCATCCGGGAAAGTGGAATACAAGAAAGTTTATGTCAAGTTGTGTACCAGAGAATCCTGCAATTCCTTGGTCAGATTATGAGGAGAGAGGACGACAACCTGGAAAAATTAATTGTCCAAGGAAAAGTTTCTGGCACAAGGACACGAGGATGGGTCGCAAAAAGGTGGGTTGATCAAGTAAGGGAGATCATGAATTTACCATGGAGAATTACTATTCGGAAAACGCAAGTACGTACAGAATGGTATCAGCTTAATAATGAAACAGCAAAGTCCTTGGGTCACGATACTCAGTCATGAGTGGAACAACTGGAGAGAGAGAATAAGCGCATTCAATACGCAAGAAAAGTTTTCAAAAATAGTTGTGTTATACTCTTAGGTCTGGTTAAGTTGTTCTTCCCCTTGATGCTGTGAAACCATTCGTCATATGCAGTTAAAATTTTGCAGGAACGTGTGAGTGAATTGTACTTCTCGTCCACCATGGTTCATCTCGATGTCTGATGTGCATATTGGTAAGGATTCTTTGTTAATCCTGAAGTTACGTATAGTGGAAGCCTTCACCCTTCTTTTTTTCCAAGGACCTCCAAGGTCTGTGCGGAGATGTTTTGCCTTTTTTGTTTTCCTCGTTTGATGATGTAGCAGGGATAAATTAAGGCCCAAAACGCATTTCGTTTCAACATAGTGAGAGAGAGGAAATATCTCAGCCTCGTGCAGGTAGATTTACTGGCACGTAACATTACTACCACGAGACAAAATTCCGGCACCTAGGCGTCCTCGAAAACCATAACAATTTAGTTAGTGAGAAGTAAACAAAATAATTTCGACTTCCTGGCGGGGAATTGAGCCCTCTCCCTTCAAGGTGAACTGAGACGTCTCTAACATCTCAGCTAGACAGTTCCAGTAACATATTAATTGTACGAATAAAAATTAAGAAACAGTAGGGCCTACTCGACACATTTATAGCATGTACCGTATGTACTACTGCAGTTAGAATCACTGTAACTGCTTCCGGCCCTGCAACAGGTGGCGTGCGATATTAACACCTTATTGAAGTGTGGAGGAAGCAACTTGCTTTGTTCTTCGCATCTTGTCTGATTACAACAATTAATGTGCCGTAATTGAGTGTGGAAGGGAACATAAATTGACGTGATAAATTGAATGTTAAAATTAGATCACTAGGAAACATGAAAGCTTGTGATATTCTGGAATGTGCTTTGTGCATGAAGAGATAAGAGAACCGGGGCTTCAAAAGGAGTAGTGTAAAAACTGGTGAATGGGAATTGAGTGGAATATTAATCAAAATTGCATAAAAGGAGCAGCGTAATCTATACATAACTTTTATGCTGCTCCTGCAGACGATTCACGACCTTTCTCTCATGAATTCAGCAACAAAAGCTGTGTTTAACCTGTGGCTCACACAGCCCTTAATGAACCCGGCGGCCAAATAGCTTGCGAAAATGAGAATATTACATGGTCAGCGTAACAATTCTCTCAGCTGTATTACCTGACATACATATCAGGTTTTGTGTCCTCTCATACCAGACAATTTCTGATGTTTTACTCGTAAGGCAATGGGTTAATAGAACTTAAGACCGGAAGGTCTTTCTGACGCCATCTCTATGTGAAGAGTTGTATTTACGACTGCATGGCTCCATAGTGGTTGGCAGTGTGTTGTTTTGCTTGTAGAAGAAGAGAAGTGTATTAAGACGAACATAAAAACCCAGGCTCCAAGGCAAAGAAATAAATCATTCGCAGTTAAAGTCATTGGTCCGGATGGGATGGGAACCGAAGGGTAGTATGCCGCCAAGGAGATGGATCAACTTACCATCCCAGAATAACTGGAGAAAATGCTAGCTGAGAATACGAGAAGCTAAGAGGTTTTAAACAGAAAGTGTATAACTAAGGAGTTATTTATGAAATATTACAGGTTGTCAATTAGCTAGTAATTTCCCGGTGCATGCGTAAAATGATCTACTCCAAAATTAACGAAGTTAAAATTCGACCCGTTTTACTTCTTATTTTATTTAATTTAATGTGAAGTCACGGTCTTCTTGTTAGTCCTCTTTTAATATCCTAGCTGTATTCCCCTGATAATATTAAGTGATTTATATCTATTACCTGTCTTGTCCCTTTAGTACTTTCACTATCGTATAATAGGTCTCTCTACAGCCTTCTCGGTGCTCATTATTCTCAATGTCAGTCGAAAGCTGTCACGTAATTCTGATACCGCTTTATATACAGTAGAATAATCAGTTCCCTTTCTGAGTGTACAATCATTGAATCATCCGTTTAGATTTGCTAGAATTTATAGTGTCCCACCCTATTGTCAGATTGTTCAAGAATTTACTTCCAAATGGGAATAGTTTCAGGGAGAAGAACAAAATCCGTACAAAGAGTTGGGATAGAAATCAGACGGTAAGGAGTGGCAAACTTTGAGTAACCGCGAGATTATAGGCGCTCCTTACAAGCGAGTTAATTAGCACAAACTCATTCATGTAGTTATTACGATACATTTAGGGGTAAGTATACGTTCTGCTAAAATTTCGAAGAATTTTAATTGTTTCAAAAATGTCCTCCAACCAAAGGTCAGTTTTCATCAGAGATACTCCGTTCGAATATAAAATGTAAAATTTTAACTGACAATAGATTCTAAAGCAAACATGCGTGGAAAACTAACTAAATTTTGAGTGGTAAAATAGTGCATAAATTTAAGTAAGAGAACGAAAATAGTGATAGTGTATCTTGTGCTTGCCTTCTGAGCTCAAGTTACTGCAATCGATCCTGACTCAGTTTGGTACTATTTGCAGGTCCTTGGCGTCTACGAAAACCTTACACAGCACCTATTCGGATGTAAGAGAATACAAAGCACACCATTATAATCATCACATTTCGCAAAGCAACATTTTCAACTCTAGCCATATTATTTCTTTCCCCACAATGATTTTCATGTAGATTATTTTCATACTTTAATGAGAACTGAATACACATACTGAGATGTTTTTTTCTCACAAAACAAGTAAGCAGATGATCAGATAATGTTTAATGTAAATGTCTGCCAGCAGAACACGCCTATCTCCAAATCTCTAAGCATTATTCTAATAGCTTACACTTAAATGTAAGAAACTGAACTTCGTTCATTCATATCCTACAACTCCATGTCAATACAACTACTCTCCTCAGTCATTTTTGGTCCTTCTCAGTTTCACATAATTGACACAATCTATCAAGACATTTCTTCCCCAAAACTTTCCCTTCAAGAACGTCATTTACGAATATGTTCCGTCTGATAAATTTCCTTCTTCTCTTTTCCATTTCCCTTAAAAACGTCATGGACTTCCGTTCAAATTTCAGGTTAGATTTTCTTTCCATCCAACTCGGGCATAGTTTGTATAGGACGACATAAGGCACGCAATGATTGACCTTGTGAGGTCGGGTAAATCTATACTATACAATTTACATTACGATATTCTAAATTTTTGCAGAAACGATAATAGAGCCAGAAGTCTCCCCATTATTAATCAGTGTATATATGTTTGCCCGGAGAGATTGTCGAAACGTAGGTGGATTTAATAGGAAAACATTCATGTTTTCAACTCAAGGCTCAGATGGCCTTCATTTAAACCGCAGTGGTACGTATAAGTTAGGAAATTTGTTTGGAAGGGTAATAGGGAGGTACATTCAGGGAAACGGGATGGCCTAGGGAGCGGTGATAAGGGAACAGGGAACTGGAAATCAAGTAGGGATGACATAAAATTGTTAGTGTTGAACTGTAGAAGTATTGTAAAGAAAGGAATAGAATTAAGTAATTTAATAGATATATATTCACCAGATATTGTAATAGGAGTTGAATCATGGCTGAGAAATGATATAATGGATGCAGAAATTTTCTCACGGCACTGGAGTGTGTATCGTACAGATAGGATAGGAAAGGTGGGAGGGGGGAGTTTTCATTCTGGTGAAAGAAGAATTTGTAAGCTACGAAAAAGTTAAAGATGAGACACATGAAATTCTAGGTGTAAGGCTCATTTCTAAAGAGAATAGGCAACTTGATATATTTGGAATGTACAGATCGGAAAAGGGTAGCACTGATGCGGATTCGGAATTATTTGATAGGATAGTCAGCTATGTGGGAAACGACATGGAAAGAAATGTGATTGTAGCGGGAGATCTGAATTTGCCAGATGTCAATTGGGAAGGAAATGCGAACGACAGGAAGCATGACCAACAAATGGCAAATAAGTTAATATGGGAAGGACAGCTGATTCAGAAAGTGATGGAACCAACCAGAGGGAAAAATATCCTGGATGTGGTGCTGATAAAACCAGATGAGCTCTATAGGGAAACTGAAGTAATAGATGGTATTAGTGATCATGAAGCTGTTTTTGTGGTAGTTAAAAATAAATGTGATAGAAAGGAAGGTCTTAAAAGTAGGACTGTTAGGCAGTGCCATATGGCTGATAAAGCAGGTATGAGGCAGTTTCTAAAAAGTAACTATGATCGGTGGAAAACGGTAAATCAAAATGTAAACAGACTCTGGGATGGGTTTAAAGAAATTGTTGAGGAATGCGAAAACAGGTTTGTGCCTTTAAGGGTGGTAAGGAATGGTAAAGACCCACCTTATTATAACAGAGAAATAAAGAGACTAAGAAGGAGGTGCAGACTGGAAAGAAATAGAGTTAGAAATGGCTGTGGAAGTTAGGAGAAATTGAAGGAACTTACTAGAAAATTGAATCTAGCAAAGAAGGCAGCGAAGGATAACATGATGGCAAGCATAATTGGCAGTCATACAAATTTTAGTGAAAAATGGAAGGGTATGTATAGGTATTTTAAGGCAGAAACAGGATCCAAGAAGGACATTCCAGGAATAATTAATGAACAAGGGGAGTGTGTATGTGAGGATCTTCAAAAGGCAGAAGTATTCAGTCAGCAGTATGTAAAGATTGTTGGTTACAAGGAGAATGTCGAGATAGAGGAAGAGACTAAGGCCAAAGAAGTAATAAAATTTACGTATGATAACAATGACATTTACAATAAGATACAAAAGTTGAAAACTAGAAAAGCGGCTGGAATTGATCAGATTTCTGGGGATATACTAAAGACAATGGATTGGGATATAGTACCATACCTGAAGTACTTATTTGATTATTGTTTGGCCGAAGGAGCTATACCAGATGAATGGAGAGTTGCTATAGTAGCCCCTGTGTATAAAGGAAAGGGTGATAGACATAAAGCTGAAAATTACAGGCCAGTAAGTTTGACGTGCATTGTATGTAAGCTTTGGGAAGGCATTCTTTCTGATTATATTAGACATGTTTGTGAAATTAATAACTGGTTCGATAGAAGGCAATTCGGTTTTAGGAAAGGTTATTCCACTGAAGCTCAACTTGTAGGATTCCAGTAAGATATAGCAGATATCTTGGATTCTGGAGGTCAAATGGACTGTATCGCGATTGACATGTCTAAAGCATTTGATAGGTGGATCATGGGAGACTACTGGCAAAAATGAGTGCATTTGGACTAGACAAAAGAGTGACTGAATGGGTTGCTATATATCTAGAAAATAGATCTCAGAGAGTTAGAGTAGGTGAAGCTTTGTCTGACCCTGTAATAGTTGAGAGGGGAGTTCCTCAGGGCAGTGTTATCGGACCTTTATGTTTTCTTATATATATAAATGATATGAGTAAAGGAGTGGAATCGGAGGTAAGGCTTTTTGCGGATGATGTTATTCTCTATAGAGTGATAAATGAGTTACAAGATTGTGAGCAACTGCAACGTGACCTCGAAAATATTGTGAGATGGGCAGCAGGCAATGGTATGTTGATAAACGGGGCTAAAAGTCAGGTTGTGAGTTTTACAAATAGGAAAAGTCCTCTCAGTTTTAATTACTGCGTTGATGGGGTGAAAGTTCCTTTTGGGGATCATTGTAAGTATCTAGGTGTTAATATAAGGAAAGATCTTCATTGGGGTAATCACATAAATGGGATTGTAAATAAAGGGTACCGATCTCTGCACATGGTTATGAGGGTGTTTAGGGGTTGTAGTAAGGATGTAAAGGAGAGTGCATATAAGTCTCTGGTAAGACCCCAACTAGAGTATGGTTCCAGTGTATGGGACCCTCACCAGGATTATCTGATTCAAGAACTGGAAAAAATCCAAAGAAAAGCAGCTCGATTTGTTCTGGGTGATTTCCGACAAAAGAGTAGCGTTACAAAAATGTTGCAATGTTTGGGTTGGGAAGAATTGAGAGAAAGAAGAAGAGCTGCTCGACTAAGTGGTATGTTCCGAGCTGTCAGCGGAGAGATGGCGTGGAATGACATTAGTAGACGAATAGGTTTGAATGGCGTCTATAAAAGTAGGAAAGATCACAATATGAAGATAAAGTTGTAATTCAAGAGGACAAACTGGGGCAAATATTCATTTATAGGAAGGGGAGTTAGGGATTGGAATAACTTACCAAGGGAGATGTTCAATAAATTTCCAATTTCTTTGAAATCATTTCGGAAAAGGCTAGGAAAGCAACAGTTAGGGAATCTGCCACCTGGGCGACTGCCCTAAATGCAAATCAGTATTGATTGATTGATAGTATATAGTACACACAAGCCTGTTCTAAAGCCACAGGGAAACAACAAAATAATGCAGAGAAGGAAGTGAAATTCTTCAGGATCGAGCATTCCCGGTTCCTAACCAGTCTTTATTAAGCAACAAGAAATATTTTCTTAAGCCAGGCTGAGTGGCTCAGATGTTTTGAGGCAGTGACCCCAACTTGACAAGTTCGATTCTGGCTCAGTCCATTGGTATTTAAGGTAAGGTAAGGGTGTATTCTGCCCGAGGGCAGGTCCGAACCTCCGCAGAGGTGTGCCTGAGCCGGAGTTTACGTGCGGTAAGGTGGCCAGTTCCTTTCCGCTCCTCCATTCCCTTACCCACCACAAACAGCGCGTGGCAACCCATCCGAATCTTGACCACGCCCAATGTTGCTTAACTTCGGAGATCTCATTTGGTGTTTCAACACGGCTACGACCGTTGGTACTTGAAGGTGCTCAAATACGTCAGCGTCGTGTCGGTACATTTACTGGCACGTAATAGAACTCCTGCGGAACTAAATTCTGGCACATCGGCGTCTCCGAAAACCGCAAAAATTAGTTAGAGGGACGTAGAACCAATAACATTATGTTTTTATTTGCCTGATCATTCATAATGCACTATAAAGATGTAGCCTCGATTTTTCAATATTTTCCTAAGCATAGGTCTATGTTGTTGTTTTTAGTTTTACAGCCGGGAACATTATTGGTTAACTGTTCCAAATTTACATGTGCAGTAACGGTCTGAAGAACGTAATATTGTAAAATCTGAAGCGAGAACGCAGCATTTGTGTGTTTTCCTTTCCTTTCTATTTCGTTTTTTCAACTGCATTTTTATGTTCCTCAAATGTTGCTCAGTTGAAGATTTTATCTCATTTATGACAGTGGGAATATGAAGGCTGCTGAGGATTGAGTGGTGCTGAGTAATCACAATCGGAGAATGACTGGTGCGTCTGAATGCTGTGAAATTTGTTACTCGTAGTTCGTGGTGCAATAGATTTTGCTAGTTCAGTGTGGAGATCAGTTCAAAGTATCTCACTCCTCATCCTCATTATAGTGCCACCACCGGGTTTTTGCGGTTTTCGTACAACGTAGAAGCTTCAGTGGCACCATTTAAGCATACAATCAGTCTCTAGTTTGGTAACTTAGCAGACAGACAGACAGACAGACAGACAGACAGACAGACAGACAGACAGACAGACAGACAGACAGACAGACAGACAGACAGACAGACAGACAGACAGACAGACAGACAGACAGAATCAGAATAGCCGCCTAGAGATATACATTTTTTGAAATACCGCCATTACCCCGCATTTATTACAGCCAATTGAATAGTATAGACAAGAGTAAAAGAAACTGAGGAACCTACTCTACACAAACCTTATGTACGCAGGGATACAAAACTTGTATCTTTGAACGGCGAAGATTCCCAGGCGTATCATGGAGATTAGTAGACGCGTTGAACTGCAAAGGTGGCTAAACGTTGGATTATATTACCACCACTCCAGCAGAATGTGTGAATATATCACCTACGATGATGATACTGCAAAGACCGCGTCATCTTGAGCGTCTTGCAAGGGTTGTCTCGATAAGAATCTTGGCCGACAAAAACGTTGTAACCCTCACTTTTCTAGAGTGTGATTAGCAGTGTTCTCTGTTGTACACTTTATTGAAGACTAAAATTCTGCTTCCACATTATCAAATCAAAGGCTACTCTAATGCTCTCTCCCGTATTTTTTAACTAATTTCGCAGTTGCAGTGGCCTTGTAAAGTATACGCTACTTGGCTTTTGGTTTTCAATATTCAGGGGAATAACATTTCCAATAATTTCCGTTAGCTTTCCACTAAATACAGCACGTAGGGTTTCTGATATGTAATCAGTAAGGCCACAATATTTAAGTAATGTCAACTTGCGAAAAATGTACATGAATGTGTATCAGTGAAATATGTAACAGTATTAATGCACGGAATTCACAAAAAATGTTCGTATATTATTTTTATTATGATTTCTGGTCATGACAAGGGGATAGAAATATTTTAAAGGAATATTAAAGCCAACTAGCTGAAATAGAGTCTGAAAATTAAAGAAGCCAACACAATTTTTAATTGTTTTTTATAATTACCTCGATATGTAAGAAAATGATACAGATATAATCACATCCAGATCCACAATTCGCTGAAATGTTCTTTTTTTTTATATTCAGGAGCCTACAAGTAAATGAATAGAATATGTAATTACATAAGGATCCGGGCCCTAGTATTAAGACAGAGGACACTTTCTACCGAGTCGAATATTGTACGAAGGAACATAAGGAACTTAATAATAATAATAATAATTGTACCAGGGGTACTCCTTCCCGGCTATTCTACGGCCATCTATGCCAATTGACTTGAACTTGCATACTCCCAAGGAATTTCATCGTCATCTGTTAGATGACTCTACCATCGATTTATTAATGCACTCTCTCGGACTCAAAACCAACTTAGAGATTAGGAAATTTCATTTTTGTTATTGGTATACCTTTTTTTAAGGACTGTTTTTTTTAATTTACAGAAGTTGTTAACACTTTTGCTGGTTCCTCCTCTATTGTAATCTTTCTATCAGAGGCTTGTAAATATGTTTTCTATCGAATTAAACGCGGGTGGCGTGTACAAGAATCCAGTCAATCAGCAAAGTGTTCTAGAAGCTTTCCCTTATGAAACTATAAAAGCAAGGCATTTGTGGGCCGTCTTGTCTGAATTGCTCCAGTGGTTGGGAGTGCGACTTGACGGGAGCCCAGGAGGCAGGGGCGAGGCCTGCCTGAGGAAGATCCAGCGACACAAGGTAATGGCAGAATTTACCTAGACATGTCATTGCACCTGTGGGTAGTTTGAAGGGAAGGTTTCAGCCATTTTTCTTTTAATGTAACTTTGTATACTTGTGGTTGAAATGTAGGTATTTCGGCAAAATCTGTGGACTTCTTTTCTACTCCATAATGGGAAATAAGTAATGAAAGGGAACAAAGAGTGCTGACCGTCTGTCGTTTCACATTCAAACTTACAATGGGTGACTAAAGCTTTCAGCCTTGAAACCTTGTAAATCTTGTCTTGGTATTAATGTTTCTCCTTTAGTCACCCCCGTGTAGTATAGGATTAGCCTCTGTATCTTCGGGTCGTAAGCCCAATTAAGGTTTTAAGGATTGTTATAAGGAGTGCTAGTGTTTCGCGTCCTTGTCATTTGTTTTTATCTCTAAGGCCACGTAGTATGGGCAATTATGCCCCTGTTTATTTATTTCAGAGTGTAAATATTTATTTGTGTCTGTCCCCTTTTGGTACAGTGAATAATATACGGTTGAGCAATAGATAAGCCCCTATCGAGCTACTGTGCATGAACACTTTAATGTGAGGTGGAAATTTTATTGCGTCAAAAGAAACTGATTGCCTCTGCGCGCCTAGATTATCGCATTTTTGGAGCTCCGACTTCTGAGTAGTGTACCTTCTAGAAGCAAATCTTGCTCTTGTAAAATATTGTACCTGTCAAGAGCAATAATGCTCTTTCCTATGTAAATTACAAAATTTATATTCCTCTCAAGTTTTTGTACCTGATGTTCGGACTTCTAAATCACCTATATTGTTAGAGCTGACGAGCTCATTAATATTGTTTGTTATTCATTCAGATTTTCTATCCATCAAAGAAAAAAAAGAAAAAAATTCCAAATTTGTTGTATTAAAAGTTGCTCTATGTAATTCCCTCTCCAGCCGTACAACCCAGGCGCTTTCTAATCCTCTGTGAGCCACGGAAAACCCGTAACAATAATAATAATAATAATAATAATAATAATAATAATCATAATAATAATAATAATAATAATAGTCTCCGAAGACCTTAAAAAGTAGTTAGTGGGACGTAAAACAAATAACATCATCATCATCAATAATAATAATAATAATAATAATAATAATAATAATAATAATAATAATAATAATAATAATAATAATAAATACCAGCTTCTTTGGTGCAGCCGATTACTTATTGGTCTTCCGTTTCCAATTTACCAGGTTCTACTCCGGGTGAGGTTAGTGGCATTTAAGAGTGTTCTTAAGAGACGACAGAATTCCGTTCTTCACCTAGGAAGAGGGTCTTTGAAGTGCCCGTAAACCTTTAAACACACTTACAGTAATACCAGCCCATGCCAGCTGATACGTTCATGTAAGGATACTCGTGTACTTCGAGTGAGGTATGTCGGATAAGCTGGGTCTATTATGACACGTGTACTTGTGGTTAACTGGAGTGGAACTGGAAAGGAAGAGCCCATAACCTACATCCACGCTGAAGTGGGAAACTCCGGTGTAAGTAAACCACTCCTAGGGTAGCCCAGAGAGAGACTTAAATTAAATTCTTACGTCATTGGTGTTACTGAGTTCGACATGAGGTTTAAATTAATTTAATGTAATTTAAATTAATTTAATTAATTTAATTTAATTTAATTTAATTTAATTTAATTTAATTTATTGTTTGCTACAGGATTTTCATCCCAATTACAGCAGCATTCTTTGTAGTACACAGAGAACTTACAAATAATTATTACATTATATTACCTAGCCTAACTTAAATCAATTCTAAACTTAATCTAATCCTTTTCACTGAAAACTGAACTACTTTCTAGATATTCTACATTGCCATAAGAACAAATTTTAACTACTTAAACAAGTAAGACATGGAAGGCGTGAATATGGAAGATCCTCATTTAGGGGTTTCGGTGTTCATTACGGAAGACTGGATAGGGGACATGGAAGTGAAGAGTCCAACAAGAATATGTGAACGCTGTACCAGACTCTGCGGGGGTCTTGTGATCGCCAACACCACATCCTTTTTGATTGCTACTGGTTCAACTTTTATATAAAGGACTTTGACTTAGAGGGAAGTGACCATATTCTTCAATGAGGCACTGACCCAAAATTTGCCTGGTTTAAAAATTGGAAGTTATGGAAAGCAATCTTCAGTGCTGCTTATAGCGTATAGCGAGATTCAATGCAAGCCTGCAGGTATGTAGACCGTACCACGCAGACTGCTCTCTCAACATCTCATCTAAAGAGTTGTACAGTACATGCCTAGGGGCAAAGCGATCAAAGTCTGTTGGAGAGCCACGAAATCCCTCTCCTTAAATCAGGTCTTACGAGTGGCAGGTGGATGCTTCAATCACGAACCGTAGCAGTTGGAAATTGAAACTGAAGGCCATACCAGGCCTTGGATATTATTGAAAGTACGGTCTAAACATACTTCACATCGGTGGTTTTCGTCATTGATTTGTGAATATTTTGAAGCCAGAAGTGTCTCATATGTTCATAATACATCTATTAATCTATGTAATGTTAAGTAATTCAGAGTGCCAATAACTCCGAATTAACATATTCACTTCTATTCATGCAGTTTCCTCATTTGAATTTCAGGTGAATTCGGAGTTAGGGCCTATGACGTTCTTGAGTACACATTCCTTCCAGTTCACTACTAAATGCACCTTGCTTTTTCAACTGCCCAGAATAGATACGGGTTGAAAGGCAGTCTGAGCACACTGAAAAATGAAAACCTACAACCTGTTTTCCAGTCAGTGACCAGGTCAGGGATGGAAGGAAAGAATGAAGCCCCATCTAGCGGCGAGGATAGGAATTGTGTCGGCTGCCGAAGCCTGTCGCACTCCTCTGGGGCAATGATTAATGAGTGACTGATGGAATGAAATGATAGTGGATAGTGTTGCTGGAATGAAAGACGACAAGGAAAACCGGAGTACCCGGAGAAAAACCTATCCCGCCTCCGCTTTGTCCAGCACAAATCTCACATGGAGTGACCGGCGCGCCCGAGCCACGGAGGCTCTCTCTGAGCACACTAATAAAGGTATATCGTTGCTCCTTTGCCAAAACCGCGAATGTGACAATGCTCTTCCTATCCCTTATTTCCCTTAAGACTGGTCACGCCTCCAGTCACATTTTGATATACAGTCCATCAGAACAATTTTCGTTGAGTTCATTTTCCTATGAGTGTGTGTAAATGAAACTGAACTTTAAATACATCATACTCTAGGAACGGATTAAGTATGTCATGTAAAAATACAGTACGTTCCTAAAATACGGCACACTAAGGTTCAATATGGGTCTTGGCTGGGATTTTTAGCACCGACACAAGCAAGTTCTAATGTAAAACACAACCAAAGCTGCCAGGATTCGATCAAATATGGATCGAATAACGCCTACGTACGGACGTGGGTTCTAAGTTTAAAACATTCCAACATTATAGGGCAAAATAAAATCAGCTCTCTTTCTACATGCTCTACTCGAAGTGACAGTTCCTAACAATGCAGCTGTTAAGGAAATTATTAATTTACTCGGAACTGTACGACAACCTGTTAGACTGGTTTTTTGAATGGTCTGGCACACCACACCGTCATCATTTCACCCTGATCCTTACTCTTGTTCAAAAAAAGAGGGTCTTTCCTCGAATTTTCTCATCCACTTTCTCCTACTGCATGTAAGCGCCCAGGGGACGAATACATCGTGGGGGGAAATTATGCTACAAACGAGAAGTGAACTTTCACTGATGTGGAGTCCGGCTCCGTGGTTAAAACGTTGGCGTCCTGGCCTTTGGTCCAAGGGGTCTCGGATTCGATTCCAAGCCGGTTCAGAGATTTTGACCTTTGTTGATTAATTCCTCTGACTCGCGGACTGGATGTGTGTGCCGTCCTGGTCGTTAGAATTTATCATAGGTAGGGTCCACCCCTTAGGGAAACGCAGGTCACCTATGAGCGTCAGTTCGAAACATTTGCATGAGGCCTCTCTGAAGGCTATACGCACCGAGCTCGATAGCTGCAGTCGCTTAAGTGCGGCCAGTATCCAGTATTCGGGAGACAGTGGGTTCGAACCCCACTATCGGCAGCCCTGAAGATGGTTTTCCGTGGTTTTCCATTTTCACACCAGGCAAATGCTGGGGCTGTACCTTAATTAAGGCCACGGCCGCTTCCTTTCCGTTCTTAGCCCTTTTCTGTTCCATCGTCGCCATAAGACCTATCTGTGTCGGTGCGACGTAAAGCCTATAGAAAAAAGGCTATATGCCATTATTATTATTATTATTATTATTATTATTATTATTATTATTATTATTATTATTATTGCAACTGACTTTAAGTACCACCGACACAGATAGGTCTTATGGCAATGATGGGATAGGAAAGAGCTAGGAGTTGGAAGGAAACGATCGTGGCCGATTTAATCAACGTACAAGCCCAAGATTTGCCTGCTGTGAAAATGGGCAATCACGGAAAAATATCTTCAGGGCTGCTGGCAGCAGGGTTCGAACCCATTAACCTCCCGAATGCAAGCTCACACCTGCGCACCCCTAACCGCATGGCCAACTCGGTCGGTATTATTATTGTTGTTGCTGTTGTTGTTGTATTGAAGAGAATCTCACCGACAGGTGTGGGTGGAGAACATGGTGAGAACATAAAGCTAACCGTTGATGGCAATTATGGAATCTAGTATTCGCTACATGCTCCTCGTCGGTGACTCTGTTAAATAATAATAATAATAATAATAATAATAATAATAATAATAATAATAATAATAATAATAATAATAATAATAATGATTACAACGATTTACCGGATATACACCCGCTACGTGCATTTAAATCAAGAGCCCTTTAGAAGGCCATCTATAACACTCATCATTATACTCATTTCTGAAGAAGTTTGAACATTCATCGATAGATGTCTCTACTATCAACTTAGGTGCTCTCTCTGGAGAGAGGATGGACCATTCATTTTCAAGAGAAATTTTGTAAAAAGTGGTTTCCTAAACTGTGTTGTTTGTAGATTGTTTTTGGTGTTCTAAGGTTAACAGCGCTTCTATCTCCTCCCGCCAGAATAAAATTGTAGCCATTAGGAAATTTAGTATGTAACTTATATTTAAGTAACCAATCAGGGATTTTGATATTTATTGTCCAATGGAAATTCAGGGTGTGTCAGGGCTTCGGCCCAGAGATATCTGGACCGAGCTCGATAGCTTTAGTCGCTTAAGTGCGTCCAGTATCCAGAATCACCACTGTCGGCAGCCCTGAAGATGGTTTTTCGTGGTTTCTCATTCTCACAGCAGGCAAATGCTGGGGCTCTACCTTTAAGGCCACGGCCGCTTCCTTCCCACTCCTAGCCCTTTCCTGGCCCATCGTCTCCATAAGCCCTATCTGTGTCGGTGCGACGTAAAGCAACTTGCAAAAGGAAAAGTAATATCTGGAACCATCCTCTCCGCTTTAAAAGCTGGGACCTTACGGGCCATATTGTCTTTCGATCGCTCCAGTCCAGCAGTAGAGTGTGTTAGTAGAGGAGGCAGGGGAGGGCTTGCTTCGTCCAACTCCGGAAGGTCCACCAGCTCAAGATAATGGCAGACGTTACTTAAAGCATGTCATAGTCTCAGAAGGTTAACTTGAGGGGAAAGTTTCATTTTTTAAAAATGTATTTCGTCCATATAAATTCTACATCTAGTTTAAGATCTTAATTTAGGGAATAAAGAGTGGGCACCCTCTTATATTCCCCTTCAACTTGGTCTTGAGATAACTATGTTTCCGTAAATTCTAAATGTATCTTTTCCCTGTAATTTAAACTTTCTCTCCATCTAGTCACCCCCGCAGTATAGGCTTAGCCTCTGTTACTTAGGGCCATCAGACCAAATAGGGTTTTAGGTATTCATCAAGTGTATTTCAGAGGAGTGTAAGTGTTCGCCTCCTAACATTTTGGTTTTCGGCCAGTAACTTTAACCTTTTCCTTTTTATTTAAGGTCACGTATAATGGGTATTTGTTACCCCTGTTAAAGTTTACTTCCATTATTCATTTCCTTTTAAATGTAACTGTTGAGCAGATAAGACCGTGAATATTGTTTGGTTTTTGAAAAATGTAGATTGTGCCTTTAAGAGGCCTGAACTTGTAAAATTTAGAGAGTAGTCTCCTAAAGAGGTAGCTGGGTAGAGCATAGACGCTCCTTATAAATGTAGTAATTTTGGAGCTCAGTTTTCTTTTGTATGTATTGAAGGGAGCAGTGGTGCTCTTGTTAAATTTGTAACTGGGGAGCATCAAGCTCATGTTGTTAAATCATGATGTTTAATTGCTCTAGGAGTTTCTGACATTGTTTTTCGAGCTCACGAGCTAAACCTCTGTACTTGAATTATTGTTATTGCTTAGCAAAGTTTAAAAACTGAAAAGAAGAAACCTAGGAAGGAAATGTATTCAGAATTATAAAGTTTTAAATTGTTATTTAATCTTTCTTTCTATCCAATCATTCATGCCCGCACCTTCTTTCACCTCTCTGTTCCGAAAAAACACGGTAATAATAATAATAATAATAATAATAATAATAATAATAATAATAATAATAATAATAATAATAATAGTACCGGAGGTACACCTTCTCCGTGCATTTGAACTGAGCGCCTTTTAGATGGCCATCTGTGATGTAAACCTGACTGTGTATTCAAAGAAATTCGAAACTTTAATCTTCAGATGTCTCTACTGTCGACTTATATGCCACATCTGTTGGGATGACGGACAATAAATGTTAATAGGATTTTGTATTTCCTATGTTTGTAAAACTGACGTGTTTGTAGATTGTTTTATTGTGTGCTAATGTTACTAGCACTTCTATTATTTCCTTCTTCCTGAAATTTTTAGCCAATCAGAAATGTTGGTACATGTGTATTTTGTAGCCAATCAATATAGCGGGGTGTGAACAGGCCATCGGCTTAGAGAGTTCTGGAACTATCCCCTCTGCTACATAAGCTGGCTCTTTTGGGCCATTTTGTTTTCTTCTTCGCTCCAGTCTAGAGTGTATACGTTCGTGAAGGCAGGGAAAAGACTTGTCCGCCATCGGGAGGCCCACCAGCTGAAGGTAATGGCAGAAACCTTTTAAATATGTGGTAGATCGAGGAATCTAACTCGAGGGGAAGGTTTCAAGATTCTTTCTTCATGTAAATTTCTAAAGTTTAACATCATCTTTTAAATGTAAATTCTCAGTCAACCCTAAGTATCCTATTCAAATCCCTGCGGGGAAATATGTAGCTTAGGGAATAAAGAGTGTTCATCTTCATTTAATTCCCATTTAACTTGCTATGGCGGTGACACTGTTTTTCTAAGTTTATAAATTTATAAATTGTTAACACTATTTTGGAACTTAATATTTTCGCCATATAGGATTTTAGCTGTTTTTCAAAGTGTATGTCAAAAGGAGTGCAAGTGCTTCGCCTCCTACCATTTTGTTCATGGCCGATTTTTTAAAACTTTCATTTCTGTACATGTACGCCATTTAGTATGAGCACTTAGTGCCCCTGTTTAATTTCGAACCATTCATAGTCAATTTTGAATCAGACTGTCGAGCGGGAAAGATATCAAATACTGTTCTCAAAGTGATCTAATGTAAAATTTGGATTAGAAACTTGTGCCTTTGAGAGGCAGGACTGTAGTAAATTTTGGAGCTCAGTCTCCTAGAGTGTAAATTGAGTGGAGCAAAAGTATTCTTTGAAATAGTGTGACTTTGGAGCTACAAGGTCATTTTGTAGATTATTGTTAAACTTAAGTCTTTCCTGTGATCGGAGCTGACGAGCTCATCATTTTCCATTTAACTGTCATTTGTTATTGTTCATTCAGAGTATTTATAAGTTTAAAGTGAGAAAGGGGAAAGGTAAGGTAAGGTAAGGTAAGGGTGTATTTTGCCCGAAGGCAGGTCCGAACCTCCGCAGAGGTGTGCCTGAGCAGGAGTTTACGTACGGTAGTGTGGCCAGTTCCTTTCCGCTCCTCCATTCCCTTATCCCCCCACCAACAGCGCGTGGCAACCCATCGAAATCTTGACCACGCCCAATGTTGCTTAACTTCGGAGATCTCACATGTTCCGGTGTTTCAACACGGCTACGGCCGTTGGCAAAAGGAAAGGAAAGACATAACATTTTAAATGTTAGTGTTTTAAATTATGCTCTCATCTTTTCTCTGCCCACCCATTTAATCCCGCACCTTCTTACATCTCTGCGTTCCACAGAATCCCCGGAACAATAGTAATAATAATAATAATAATAATAATAATAATAATAATAATAATAATAATAATAATGATCATTATAATAATTGTTTTACGTCCCACTAACTACTTTTACGGTTTTTGGAGACGCCAGGGCGTATTTGACCTTCGATGTTCGGCCCCTTGAAACAACAAGCATCATCATCATCATCATCAAGCAACTTCAAATACTATCGCACTGAGCTGGGATCAAATCAACCAACTTGAGCTCAGAAGGCCAGCACCTTACCGTCTGAACTACTCATCACGGTTTTACTATACAGAAGGGAAATGTTGATATTGCTGTTGTATCATTGAAAGTTTTAATTCTAGGAACGTAGCAATCTTCAACACCGTTCATTTACTAAGTAACTAATGTGGAATTTTTCCTATAGTCTGCATGTTTAATATATAGGTTATGCAAGACTGATCCCAGAGCTGCAGTCGTTAAGTCGTTGGCGCGTTTTTATTTCCAAGACAGTAAGCTCGAATATGGGTGCGGTCGATGGCATTTAAGGACATCTTGTTTTTGACTTCTGGCACGTTAAAGAAATCCTGTAAAACGAAACTCCTCCTCACCCTTAACATCTACACTAATAACAAGGACGTTGAACAAATAAAGCACACTAGCTACAGTATACTGGGCAGGAAGGATGATATCCGGTTGTCATCGTCGTTAGTTTTTTACTACGGTGCCCACTGGTCGAATCGTGTATAATGTTCATGAAACTCTTGAAATATAAAGTCACGCTCCTTTGGTTCGGATTGCACGTAGAAATGGAGGTCCCATAGCTATTATCACGATATTAACAGCCATTTTTCATGAAAAAGTTTACATTCGTTAATCAGTCTGTTGACAGTACAAGTGGAATTTGATCAGTGTAGCTGTATCTTGTACTTCGTGAACAAATAGCTAAATAAACTATAAGGCTGGTTGTTTGTGTTGGTAAGTGCATGCGTAATTTAAGATAAGGACTGGGTACTAAACAAACAGTTGACCCTTTTTGTGATTGGTTTTACGTCGCATCGACATAGGTAGATCGTACGGCAACGATGGTATAGGACAGGGCTAGGACTGGGAAGGAAGTGACCGTGTCTTTAAGTTGGGTACAGCCTGGGGTGAACATAGGAAATCACAGAAAACCATATTCAGGGTTGCTGACAGTGGGGTTCAAACCTACCGTCTCCCGACGGCAAGCTGACGGCTACATGACCCAAACTCTGTAGCCAACTCACTTGGTCGCAGCAGTTGTCTGGAGGACACTGTAATTCAAGCACTTTTCTGAATCTGAAGTAGAAAATATGAAGGCAGCACGGGAAGCACGGTGGGATTTAATGTCGCTTTTTGTCGCATATCTGAAGACTGACCATAATGTTCAGAGCTTAAGCACAGTCCTGGTCGATCTGAATATAAATATTGTTCGTTGTTTGTGCCCTGAATTTTCAAATAAGTTAACTGACACCTTAAAATATCCTTAGGAAACGCAAGCAAGAAAACACACTTGAAATGAACCAGTAAATAATATAAAACATTCTCTCTTTCATTGCCATCTACGAAATATATTTAGAAAAAAAAAACAATGCCAGCAGCCCTACGTTCCATTGCCATTCAATATGTATTGAAGAATGGACTGCTGTTTATTTCTTAGGATAGGAATAATATGATAATTCATTTAGCACTCTAAAGGTAATAATAATAATAATAATAATAATAATAATAATAATAATAATAATAATAATAATAATAATATTATATTGCAATATATTTAACGTCCATTCTAGTATTACTGGACTTAAAAGACGACACAGAGTCCTGTAAATATGTCCTGAAAAGAAATTTTAAGTGACGATACATATACTAACAAGGAAATATCACATTTATAAGAATCAAGCACTGATAAATGCAAATTGGCTATCCTGAGATTCGATACTGGAGCCTAGGAGATTAGAACATAACGAATTACCCAACGTAGTCGGAGAAGATCGTAAAAGTTATATGATAAAATCGGTGTTGTTATAGTAGTCCTGTTACTAAAGTGTTTATTTATTCTAATTATTTAAACATCAGAACTTAAAAATGCTGATTATATGTGAATTATTAAATATATCTAAAAAAAGCTATACAGTATATATAACATTTCGAATATATATTTCGATGTTCTGACCTCCAGAGAAGGCACAGTCCCGCGCAAATGATCGCCACTTCCACGCTAGTGCGTTTAAAAAATGACATACGTACATACATACTGTACCAGGAAAAATGTTTATCTTTGAGGCGCTTGACACTAATTTGATGAGCATGGACTATATCTTAGGGCGTGGCTTAAAAGCATTGGAGTTGGTACAGAGAGGGGTATAGTTCATCGAACTTAGAGATTTTTTAACAATCTGAGTTTATTGATCATTGAAGACAAGTTAATATCACCTTCATACAGTAGAGCTGAAGTGTCGTGGCCGGCTGGTAACTCCGGACCCTGGGAGGGTGCTGGATACGGCCTGGGTAGGAACCACGCCCGCCTGGATGCGAAGTTCTCGAAGTTCTGAAATTAAGAGTTCTCGATTCTCCAGATGCACACGTTCCGGGGTTCGATCTTTGAGATGTGATTCACACACAAGTTCCCCGTACGGCACTCCACTTATTTGTAGCACTGTTAAATAAATATGACCTTTAAATTATTGCATCTACTCCTACAATGAAATATGGCAAGTGTTACTAAACCATTGAATCGAAAACGTTCCTAAATCGTCACTTGAAAAACAGGTTGATTGAACTAAATATTTGACCTTGTATTGGTCGAATTAATGTATACAATGTCAAGTTCATGACGTGAGCTTACTAACACAGGCATAGTAAACTAGAATGTTCTATAAGGTTACCAATTTTAGTCACCACAGTTCTCAATGCACAGTTTATGAAGGTTCGGAACACATTGTCACATTTGCAATAAGCTTAGTAAATGAAATAGTACTCGGAAAATGTCTTGTTCCGTCGATAAGCAAAGTAAATAATCATTGAAGAAAAATGGTACTTGGAAAGTCTAACTCCATAAATTGTGAGTTCACATATAACACTGGAAAGTTCTATGTTCCCTCGGAACATGGCATGTGTACTCTGAGTTGTCACAGTCTACTATGTTGACACGAGTCTAAATACAAGTCTTGATGCAGTACTCGGAAAGTATTTCATGTTTTCACAATCGAACGCAATGTTTGAAAATAGCCTAACTTCCACAGTTTGTGATGAAACATAAGTTCAATGTGATACTTGGAAAAAATCATACCATTCACACGAAAGTTTACGTTGCCACAGCTTTGTTGTAGAACACAAGTCCAACTTCCACACTCGGAGAATTTCTATGTTCCTGAAATCGGTGCACGAAAGTACGAGTTCGAAATACAAGTTCAAACATGATACTTGCAGAAGTCACGACACTCACGAGAATTCTAAGTTCCTTCAATAGTTACCGGAGCACAAGTCCTAACGCGGCACTTGAAGAAAGTAACAAAGTTCCAACACTCGAATTCCAAAGACTTATCCGACTATAGGTTCAGTCCGCACTCGAAGCGCTCCTCCCGTCACCCGTGCTGCAGAGACGATGGAGTGACATATACTGAATTTGTAGTCCGGATCGCCCTCCTTTTATACCGGATTGTGGGGAAGTATCTAGAACATGGGTATTATCTTCCCCTATAACTCCTAAAGTACACGGTGGATTTCCCCAAAACATTGACAGGTTGCGTCTATTATAATGGTATTCACGATGGCAGTATCAAAATAGCAATATTTTACCGCAAAATAGACTTTTGCAGATGGGCTGGGGCATGACCATATTTGGTCATGTAGAGCTCACTCGAGGTGGCTACGTCACTCGCTGAGTACGTCATTGAGTTCGGTGGGCTGCCTATCTCCCGCCTCGCGCGAAGTTCAACAAACATACTTCGAACTTATCTTCCGTAGCGGCGTTCCCGGTACAATACACACATACATACACAACAGGCTGAATGGCTCGGACAGCAGAGCACTATCTTTCTTAGCCCAAGTTGGCATGTTTGATCCCGGATCAATTCGGTGGTATTTGAAAGTGCTCAGATACGCCAGTCTCATGTCAATAGATTTACTGGAATCATAAGGAACTTCTTGTTGACAAAATCGTAAAATAGTGGGATGTAAAAATAAATTATTGTTATATTGTAAAACACATTAAAACCATAAATACATACATATCAGTGGACGACCAAGTACCAGAGTTGCGTAGTTGCTCGTCTATTGCGTTCAAGTCTGTAGGATCGAATTTTTGCTCAATCATTTGGCATCTAGGAGTGCTTAAATATGACAGACTTGCGGTCTACCTTCACATTCACTATGCCGTTTAAGAGCCCTTCCTTAAGGAAGAATCCCAACATCGCAGCATCTCGTAAGGACGTTTGACACATATCATTATTAGGTATATATTTATCTATATATTTGCTATTTTAATATTGATTTCTCCTACAAACCGTTCTTTGATTTCCCACTCGAGCAGAATTATATATTAAATGTGTTCCACTTTCAGTTACCCTTCTTTCAAGAAAATTGCGGTTCAGAAAGTTATTTTCAAAAGTTATTTGCTGCTTGAGGTCGTCTCATCGATTTTACCGGGCGGGTGAGGCGGAATCTCCCAGGGCCCAAGCTGAATGCCTTACCTTCACGTCGCACGCGAGTTACTGAACTCAGAGCCACTCTAGCGGTTAGAGGTTGTGCCAGACAGATAATCACTGTTACGTGTAACAATAATGGATGTTAATTATTACAGTCTGGTGATCGCACAAGAACTTAACGCAGAGGAAACACCTATGTAGACTCTAGTCTCTGCACCACTGGATCTAAAATTTTCGGTCCACCGCCCCCTCAACTGCAAATTAACATCGGCAGTTGCCCCCTTCCCTACCTGTCGCCAAACTAAATTCTGGAAAGTGATTCGCACAACCTACAATGAACTGCAATAATATATTAGAACAAAATTATTAATTTAAAATCCACAATTATTTTAAAATCTACAAATATTTAGTTTTAATTGATACTTTACCGTTGCGTTATAATGCTATTCAAGAGCAGCTATTGACTTGAATGTTCAGTCAATCGTTAATGGGATGGATGATCTTGGAGTAGTTCCAGCTTTCCTGTGACTCATTTACTATCATTTAGCAGGAGCCTTATATTTTTTCAAGCAGCTTTACGTTGCACCGACAGAAATAGGTCTCATGGCGACGATGGGATTCGAAAGGGCTAGGAGTGGGACGGAAGCGGCCGTAGCCTTAAATACGGTAAGGCCCCAAGCATTTGCCTGGTGCGAAAATGAGAAACCACGGAAAACCATCTTCAGGGCTGCCGACTGTGGAGTTCGAAATCACTATCTCCCAAGACAAGCTCACAGCTGCGCACCCCTAACCGCACGACCAACGCGCTAGGTAATCTTAGATCTCCATCTTGAATTATTTGTAGTCTATTTCAGTCTACCGAAAGAATTAGCATGGTCACACCAAAATCTCGTTCCACCAAATATGAATTTTAAATTGCAACGAGGAGCTTCTTAAACATTCCCCACGGTGAGGAATAGCAAGCAGACATCTCTTTCCTCAACTAACATTCTTTATATGTTTGATTTCTTACATTTTGACTTCAGCCCAAAGCCCCGTGCTTTCCCCTTGCCTCTTACCGCCCCCCCCCCAGTTGTTAATCCCATCACCCACGTGCGATTGATACCACCTACTTTGGGAACACTGCTCTAGACCATTAATTTGTAAGTCTACTCCAACGACTTTGATTATAAATCACTGAAAAGAATTCTTGTAGGACAAAGAGGCTGACATCAGGAAGGTCTCTTAAAATCCGTTGTAATAGAAAGGACGTTAAACAAATAACATTGTTATAAAAAGTAATGAGCATTGTATGAGGTTTCATTTCTTTCGTTATTTAATCTTATTCCTGCATTATTTTGGTATATTAAGTTGACAAAATCTAAGTACCTTCCCGTGGTCTACTAAGTGTTAGAAATATTATCCTGTGGGAGATTATGTACGCTTTCTGAAGCGGAATGTCTCAGAACAGGAATAAAGGGATACTAATGAAAGTCTTAGTTGATCCGGATGTTCTGTTTATAACTCTGTTCCAATAACTTGCGTCTTATGTAAAAGAGCTATAAAAATGAACTTCAAATATGAACACATCATACAGAATTTGCTTCTCTGTAACCTCACTAACGTCATCATAACTTCTCATGGCTACAGAATCGTTGATCAAACGGGAAGGAAATTTACCGTCATGTTTAACATTTCGACAACGAATATTTTACCAAAAAAAAGTAAAATAATATGAAAGATATATCGATATGACATATTGTTGACATAGAGTATATACAATAATATTCATAGATTATTCAAATTACATGAAAATTGTGCTGATCCCATAGTAGTTATACAACTATAACGTAAAGGAAGGTGTTTGAAACACTGTCTATAATTATCAACATAAATAAAATAACATGTCCTGACTGACTGACTGACTGACTGACTGACTGACTGACTGACTGACTCATCAACGCCGAGCCGAAACTACTGGATATTAAAAATGAAATTTTGGGGATACATTTATATTACAGTGTAAGTGCAGACTAAGGGAGGATTTTTTTATACTCCGTTGATAAGGAGATGAAAAGGGGGCGAAATTTTAAAATTAATATATCTATATCTCAAAAACTGAACAGTTTAAAGACGTAACACTGGAATTTGGAATATCCTTTAAAAATAAGGAAACAGGTTTTTTGTTTTCGGAAAGTCAAGTTAATGGGGAAGTGGGGGGGTTGGGTGAAAAGAAATGACGGATTTGAATTCTTCTCATGAGGATATATATATCTCAAAATATGAAGATATTATGGACGTGAAAATTGTTGCTTGGAATCTTCTTCTTCTTTCCTGGCCGTATATGCACCTATAAAATGGGCACTCCCAAGCTCACTCAAGGTCGGCCCGTCTGACTCGGAGACAGCATGTCCCACGTTCTTTTTTTTTGTTATTTGCTTTACGTTGCACCGACACAGACAGGTCTTATGGCGATGATGAGGCAGGAAGGAGTTAGGAGTGAGAAGGAAGCGGCCGTGGCCTTAATTGAGGTACAGCCCCAGCATTTGCCTGGTGTGAAAATGGGAAACCACGGAAAACCATCTTCAGGGCTGCCGACAGTGGGGTTCGAACCCACGATCTCCCGAATACTGGATACTGAGCGCACTTACGCGACTGCAGCTATCGAGCTCGCCCCCCCCCCCACGTTCTTGTACCAGATCTAATGGTACTTCACTTTCTCTTAAAGCAGCCTCAGCAGTTTATTTCCATGTTGTCTTAGGACGCCCTCTTCCTCTCTTCGGCTCTTCGATGGCAAGAGCTTTCTGTACTAAATGGTGTTCATTTCTTCTTCCGACGTGACCATATCAAGGAAGCTCTTTTTCCTCCACCGCGTCGCTGATGGGCACAATTTTAATGGATCCTCGCACATGTTTACTGCGCACTTTTGTCATGCAGAGTGACTCCCGGCGACCATCGCAACATCCACATTTCAGTGACATTTATACGCTGGTCATGCATTTTCTGCCTTGCCCAGCTTTCGGAGCCGTACGTGACGGCAGGCCGGACAGTGGTTTTGTACACTTTGCCCTTTAATTTGACTGGCATCCGCTTATCACACAGAACACCAGTAAGACACCGCCACTTCGTCGAACCAACACTGACGCGGCGCTTGACATCTGCATCAATATTACCATCAGTTGTGATGACTGATCCAAGATATTTGAACCTGTCGGTCATCATCAGTGGTTCTTCAGCAAGGAAGACTGTTGTGTGGGCGCGCTTGTCCTGGCTGCGCAGAGTTGAAGAACATACTACTCTGTCTTCTTGCGACTTATTCTTAATCCATTTTCTTCTATTACTACTTGCCATCGTTCCAAGACTGCCTCAACCTCCTGACATGACTCACAAAGCAAAACAATATCGTCTGCATAAAGAATGGTCCACGGCAGATTTGTCATCAGCTGCTCCGTCAGGTAGTTGATGACAATGTTGAACAGTACTGGGCTCAATGCCGACCCCTGATGTACACACAAATCAACACAGAAACTACCTGAAACACCTGCAATGGCTTTCAGCATAGTAGATGGACGTACATTCACATAAACCTCAGGAACTTTTTGATGTTTTGGTGCTTCCCCAACAATATCTCTAGGAACGCGAACGAAGGCTTCCTCTAGATCGACGAATACCATATGGAGGTCTTTACGTAGCTCACGGTGTTTCTCAATCAAGATCCGCAGAGTCTGAATTGCGTCACTTGTTGGCATACCTGGTGTGAAACTACACTGGTTCCAGTGGATGTTAATCAAACCCTTGATGCAGTCTCCTATGACACGCTCCCAGATTTTGAGTGTTTGTGAAGTGAGTTTCATTTTCCGATTAACGTTTCGATATTCTATCAATAAGCAACAAGTTTAAGGTGCATATTACACCAAGGTTCTTCAGTCCATTATTACGGCGACATGAACGAGATCCAGTTATGTGTAATAATTAAGGTACTACAGCAATACTGTATACGAAACTAGAACAGAGTTGTTAGATCGCCCCATACGTCAAAATCAGCTGCTATTTAACAGGCGATTATCCTTTACGCACACTCATTCCTGTTGAATACAGCGATGAACTTTATTCAAGGGATCGATTAACCACACGAGCTCCCTCTCCAAGAATACCAAAAGCCATTAAATATCATGTATACAAACATTACATGAAGAGGAAGGACGGTCGTATCAGGAAGTTCCTTTCCAATTGCGGTGAAAAAGACATAATATCTACTTCTCATCTAGACGTGGTCAAGATGTTAGCATAAAGCTTCCAGACAGTTTGTGATCCAGAGGTTAGTGTATTGCCTCCTCACTGATGTCTTGAGATTAGTGTATTAGCTTCCTGCTAAATTGTGGACTAGATGTTAGTGCTTTGCCTTCCTGCTATATTGTAGTCTACAGGATAAAGTACTACCTTCCTTTCAGATTGTGGTCTAGAGATTAGCATATCAACGTAACCCTAAATTGGCCTACGACCTAGATGTTAGGCCCCTTTTAGCAGCAACAACCATAACAACTCGCTAAGTGGCGTAGAGAGTAATGTATTAGCTTGCTGCTAAGTTGTAGTCTAGAGATTAGTGCATTCGTTTCTTTCCAGGAATTGAACTTCGCGTTAGGTTATAGATAGTCTAGAGTTTAGCCTTTTAACCTCGCGCTAGGTTGTAGTCTAGAAATGAGCGTATTAGCTTCCAGCTAGAGGGAATCTGCCACATGAGCAACAGCTCTAAATGCAGAACAATGATTGCATGATTTCTAGAGATAACCTATTAACTTCACGCTAGGTTATACACAGTTCAAAAATATTAGGGGAACATGTTTTTAACGTCTGGTATGTGAACGTTAATTCGGTAAATGGAGTTCCAGTGGTCGTACAGCATATATTGAGACCTTAGCTACTCAGGGTGTGTCAAATCGAAGGTATTCTCCATCTGTAGGCGTAGCCACGCATTAAATTGTCAGGTGACCCCTCAAAACAAAGTGAATAACTGTGCCGTTGTGAGATACACAGACAACTGTGGTCATTTGAGCACATTGTACGTAAACCAGCACATCCCACGAGACATCTTAACGAGGTTCAAGTCGCAAGGGCCGTCACTTTGATCCAGGACGGATGGAATTTTCGTCGTGTTGCTGTGGATCTCAATGTCTCACCGTCAGTCGTTCAACGCTTGTGGAATCGCTACAATGACAGAGGACAGTTCACAAGGAGAGTTGGACAAGGTCGTGGACGCATGACAGCCCCACAGGATGACCGATATCTGACCATATGTGCGTTGCGGCGTCGTTCAGCAACTGCCAGATAACTGCAACCAGACCTCAGGAAGGTAACTGGAGTCACGGTGTCTAACCAGACAGTAAGGAACAGGTTAAGAGAAGTGTCCTTTCGACCCAGACGTCCTGTTCGAGTGCCCCGTTTAACGCAGTAACAGCGCGCAGCTAGCCTTCTGTTTGCCCGTACCTACGTCAACTGGCAACTTCGCCAATGGAGAACTGTGTTGTTCACAGACGAGTCCAGATTCCCCCCGACACAGCGTGATGGACGTCAACGTGTATGGAGACGCCGTGGTGAGCAGTACATGTCAAATATTGTCCAGGAAGGCGACCGATTCGGACAAAGTTTTGTGACGGTTTGGGATGGCATCAACATTGATGGTCGTACGGATCTTGTCATCGTCCGTGGTAATCTTACCAGTGCGGGGTACATCGAGCAGATACTGCTAAAGCATGTGTTGGTTGCTGCATACGGTGTTGGCCCTGAATTCGTACTCAAGCACGACAATGCCAGGGCTCATGTAGCGCGCATCACCAGAGCTGTCATGCGAGAACTGGACATGCAAGAGATGGAATGACCAGCAGCAAGTCCCGACCCTTATCCCATCGAGCGTGTGTGGGATAGACTTGATAGAAGTGTTCGTGGGCGTCCTGTTCCACCACAGACTCTCCAAGGCCTCGAACAGTCTCTCATTGAAGAATGGGACCTGATACCGCAACGTGACCTGCGTCGACTTATACGGAGCATCGCATAGGGGCCAAGCTGTGATAAATGCTTGTGGAGAACATACACCACACTGAAGCTCTCCAAATGTGATAAAAATCCACCCTGGTGGACTGTTATCACTTTGTTTTCGCCACTATGTGGACATTTCCGTTTGTGTTATGAAAGTGAACGCGAATCCATCGATGTCCTTTTGTATAGTTCAACGGTAAATAATAAATGTTTAGTTGGTAATATACCTGGATGTGAGGTATTGTTTTGTGGAGCATGGCATACGTTTATAAACATATTCCCCTAATTTTTCTAAACTGTGTAGTATAGAGCTCCCTGTTGGGTTATAATATAGATATTAGTCCATTAGATTCCGGCTAGGATGTATTCCAGAGATTATCCTATTAGCTTCCCGCTAGGTTTCAGTAATAGCCCGCTAACTGGCCGCTAGGTTATAGTCTAGAAATTAGCGTATTAGCTTCCGGCTAGAGGGAATCTGCCACCTGAGCGACAGCCCTAAATGCAGATCAATGATTGATTGATTGATTGATTGATTGATTGATTGATTGATTGATTGATTGATTGATTGATTGATTGATTGATTGATTGATTGATTGATTGATTGATTGATTGATTGATTTCTAGAGATTAGCCTATTAACTTCCAGCTAGGTTGTAGTTTTGTTATTAGTGTATCATCTTCTCACTAGGTTGTAGTCTAGAGGTTATGGTTATGGTAGGTTATGGTTTAAATATTAAGGTGTTAGATATCCGCTTGTATTCCTTCTAGTGATAAGTGTATTTGCTTCCACCCTACGTTGTGATTTCAAAATTAACGTAGTAGTTTCACTCTAGGTTGTAGACTAGAGATTAGTATATTCAGCTTCTCGCTAAGATGTGGCCTAAAGATAAATGTATCTGATTCTCACTAAGTTGTGGCCGAGAAATTAACATATCACCTTCTCGCTAAGCTGTAGCGTAGAGGTTAACGTATTAGTTTTTCTCTAACTTATGATCTAGCGATTAGGTCTTAGCTTCTCCGTAAGTTGTGGTTCAGACACTAGCGTATTAGCTGCTCACGTAGTTATAGTCTACAGGCTAGTGTAGCGCAGGGGAAGTCCGTGTAATTTATTAAGCGCCAAGAATCGTTTCTACATTTCTCGGTTCCCAGATGAAAGTGAACCACGGGAATCCTTCCCTGTGAGCCAAGCATGTCCCTGCCGTCTCGAATAGGCAGACTCCGAAGTCTTTTTAACAGTCGACATAATCATTTTTTAAAAAGAATTCCGTAGTAGTAATTATTTTCTTTCACAGAACTAAACAATACCTTTCACAAATAAAATAAGTACAATCCCGTTCCTGGAAAGGCAATAAATTAAAACAACGTGAATACGTTTACCTGGAGGGCAGAGCATCCCCGCGCTGATGTCAACAGTGAGTGGCACGGCTGAGAATTTGGCAGTCAACTATAATTCTGAAGAGAAGCTTGCCCTTCATAATAACAGAAAAAGGAAATAAAAAATGTGAATAGCTAAAAAATATGACAACTTATCTTCCAACACGGCTTCATCTTCATACTGAGCGAGAGAGTGTACTTCTTCCAATCTTTAACACGTTGTTTATCGGAACTTTCGGCCATTTCACTCAGAATATAACACTTTTTCTAGTTATATAACGTCACATTAACACAATCAGGTTTTCGGCGACGCTCGGGTAGCATAGAGAAAAATGTGTGGGAAGGTAGCAACTGTGGTTTAACCCAGGAAATTTTCACTGATGTGAAAGCTGGAAACCACAGAAAACAATCTGCTGGGTTGCCGACAGTGGTGCCAGAAACAACAATCTACCGAAGGCAAATTTAAATCTTCACCTGTACCACGCAGGTAAAGCTAGAGTAGCAACACTTGAAATATCGAACATTATCATTATTTTTTCTAATATGATTAAAGTGTCAAGATTGCTGTCAATTATCATAGCATCATCCCTGTATGAAGCAAAGGATTTGAAGATGCAAGCTTCTTCTTCTTCTTTTCCTGTTTAATTTTACCGTTCCCTTGGTTTGGCACTTCATGTGGATTCGGTCTTGCAGTGGCGTGCACTGATCCCCACTGCTGGGGTAAAGAATTTTGTATTTTGTTGCTGTGCACCGTGGGTTTGCCTCTAATGGTGGTAGAGACTGTGAATTTTTTGTAGTGTTGTTCTCATAGGTGCAGTTTTCACGAGTTTTGTTCCATTCTTCGTGAATAATACCATATTAATCGTCGTGAGGAATACTTTCTCACGCCTGTCGTCACTGTACCTACGCTCACTATGTGGCTTCCCCTCTCGGAGAACAATCATTGAACGAGAAATGCAACCATGCAAGCTAAGGGCGCCAATCTTTAAGTTGATGACTTAAAGATAAAAATTTATAATCAAGCTTGGACGGACTCTTATCACAGGGGTGGGGTGATAGTGCACTAATCATTAAGCCGGAGAATTAGAAATCAAAAGGCTAATTAAGGCAGATTGATTAAAGTGAACTAGAAAAATACTATTTATTATATTGAATATAAATGACGACGGTTTAACGAGAACTGAATTTAAAATAGGAAATGAATTTAACAAAAAGTTGAATGACTCTACTTCGCGAAAACTTGCAATATTTTTAACTCGCTTGCTCACCATGTAGTCTTGTTCTGCTGGTCCTTGGAAAGCTTCCATCCTTGTAGCTGGAACATCACCGGTCGTCTTTGAGATCTCTTCATCTGCAGCTAAGTACCATTCCTGCCTTGCTAAGTGCACCGACCATTAATTGGAAGATGGCTTCGACACTAACACTCCCTATTATGCTCTATCCCATATATTGGAGATGAGCCCTAAGTCATAGTTAGAAAAACCTCCTTGGGTTATGTGGAGAGGATACACAATTAATAATCCTTCCAACTTTACTGAAAATGTGCCCTGAAGTTTCATTTCTATCTAGTTTAATACTACCTATTGTCTTAGACTGGTACAAACCGGTCTAGTAGCCGAGCTGTACGTACTTCCTGATGAGAGTGGCTATACACCCCTCATTCAGAAATTCCTAAGTACCACGTCGTGGTAACGAAGTAATTAATGTAGAAGTGATAAACTATCACACTAGTCCACTATGGTACAACAACCATAAGACAAGTTCACAGACCTACAGCGATATACAAGATCGAAGAATCAAGAATCCAGAAGAATAATAATAATGAATGCAGAATCAAGAAGAATGAAGCCAAGAGCCCCAACACGCCCTTTTATAACCTTCTCTGGCTCTAATTACAGGTCGCTACACGTGATCCAGTCAGTTGACACGTCTCTCCCCACTCCAGATATTAGAGTTGATGGGTCTTAACCATGATATCAACTGTTCTTCTATTAGCCCTTTCACTCAGTATCCATGGCAACATGACGCTCCTTTGAAAATATAGGCGGTGATCAGTTTGAATTATTCTGGTCGAAATACGGTAGCTGTCGTTATAACGCTTGAACACGTGCTCGCTTTTCCCAGAATTTGATGTCTAAATTTGTCCTTCTTTCTTCCTCGGTGATGTGGCAAGATAGAGGAAATCTACTGCAAGTTAAATTTAAACGAATGTCGCAAGAATCTAAGTGAATATTAGGATATTCAGCCCTCGTTTACAAGTCGTAGTTACAAAGTAATGAAATAATAGTGAGCAAATGATCAACCATGAATTATAATACAATTACATACCAAGATAAATATCATGACGTTAAATTCCTGAATTAATTACATATAATAAAATTAACATAATTACACTGTGACGTCTGGAACGTTACAACTAAGCGAGTGAAACTGTAAAATATCGGCTATCTTTTGCTCACTCAGTGTAGGTTAGTATTTTTTTAAACAAATATGTCTCAGGACATTTCTGTGAAAATCATGACTGTACGATTACGATGTGTAACTGGAAACTCTAACGACATTGTTTAAAATCTGCTGTAACGTATGTTATGATACTGGCGTAATACCAATATGGAAATGTGGTCGGGCTTTTGTCCTTTTTTTCTGCTGCTGGGGTAACGAACATGTTCACCACACGCCGCTGGGTCTAGTCGCTAAGCTGGATACCCTCCCAGACACCACACCAATATGAAGGGATATACTCAGTATTAAGTGTTTCTGTGCTGGTTGGTAATCTCTTGTGTCATCCGTGTATACAGAGATGTGTATTAAGAAGAAAACAAACTCCAAGTCCACGACCCAGAGGAATTAACCATACGCAGAGAAAAACACCGGCCCGGCAGGAAATCGAAGCCGAGGCCCTCTGAATCGAAGGCCATTGGCTGGCCATTCAACTAAAGAGCGGATAAAGCCAAGACTTAACCCATTCTAGACTGGGCTTTAATATCCCTAACATACGTTCTGGAGTGGGCATTTTTAAGGATCTTTAAAATATTATATCTCTGTACCTGTAGGAGATATTGACATGATTCTTTTTTCTTTGTGCTTGTTTGAGCATCTAATTTTCAAAAGCGCTCTTTGTGTCATGTCAACTATCACTTGAGATTTTAAAATTGTTTATATATTATACCATGTTTTGCGAATGGAGGAAAGGTCTGACGGATAACGATTCAAGTACATTTTTCTGAAATACAGTAATATTTACCCTATTTCGCTATTATAAAATGTGCATTGCAATTACAAAACGACAACGATAATAAGTACGGCATAATAATAATAATAATAATAATAATAATAATAATAATAATAATAATAATAATAATAATAATAATAATAATTACAATAATGAAAATAGGTGCTCTTACGAAATTTTATTTTAATTGACAAATTTTGTTAAAGGTTACTCAAATGTAAGAATATTGTTCCATTTACCACAAAAGAGTTCTGAGAAAGAGAAAATACAGTCTTCTAAACAGACAACTTTATGAATATGTAGACAATCTTACGTATTCATGCAAATATGAATACGCGGGAACATGAGCTAGGCCGTAAAACGAACTCCAATCATAATGAAATGCAAGAAGTTGTTTCGAATTCATATGTCAATAATATGTTCATTTGCGCATAAACTTATAATATATCATAAAATATCGAAAATATCACTTTCCTGAAGCACATGTTTGCCGCGAGAACCCTTGTCTTAGAGATCACGAGTGACAACATCTACTGATGCATGCTGTTCAAATATATCGTAAATTCTCTGACTTAGACATATAATACTGCCATCTGCTTAAATACTCTCGTAACTAATACATTAGGAAACACGATGTAACCACCATAATGCGTGCATAGCTCATTCTCGATTTTTAGCGAATTGTCAAACCTTACTACGGGCTATGCCTGCAGCGCGTCCTGAACGTAATTTCGGCCGCTGCGAGCTATGCTCGCAGTTAGACCGGAAAGAGTAAGCAAAACTAAATGAATAATGGAACTTGGTGGACAGTGAGTGCCGGCCCCGCTGTGTAGGGGCAGTAGGCCCGCCTCTTATCAGGAGGTCCCGGGTTTGATTCACGAGGTCAGGTCAGAGTTATTTTACCTGGATTGAGGGCTACTCCGCCACTAGGAATGACTCGGATTTCCTAGTGCCGGTTCCAAGCCCGAGTAAAGGAGGAGAGTCAATGGCTGGTTATTGAGCCTTGGGGGTTGCACTGATGTCGAGTAGTTGCTGCCATTAAAACTCAAGAAATGCTTCAGTTGACAGTCTACTTTTTAATTTAACCATCAAATCCTACCCCTCAAAGGGGATGGGTAAGGACGAGTCACTGCCTCCTTAAAACTGGGTCCCTCGGCTAAGGTATCGTAACGCCGACAGAAGAGTCCCTGCTCCTCCAGGTTTGGGGTTGTGCGAAGAGCTGGTAACTGTTCCACTTAAAAAATACCTCACTCATAAATCTCAGATGAATATGGCCGGACGGCTTCTATGATGATTACAAAGGCAATATCAAAGGACAAACGATTTGGAGTTAGAGATACATTAATGTTGGGACTTGGAACGTGAGGGGCATAAAAGGCAAAGAAGAAGAACTGGATAGAGAGCTGGCTAGGAAAGATAATGACGTTGAAGGAATTTACCTAATAGACATAGAAGAACTTAATACTGCTCTGAAATCCTTCAAAAATATGAAAGCACCAGGGATAGATAATATAAATATGGAGTTGTTCAAATATGGTGGGATCATTCTTAAATTTAGGTTGTTCCATTTAAATAATCTTTGTTGGAAAAGAAGGAATATACCCGAAGAATAAAGGAAAGCTAAAATGATATCACTTTTCAAGAATGGAAATCGAAGTTTTGCAGTAGCTATCGAGGAATATTTGTAACTTTTATTAAATGTTGGATATACAATATATGCTAAAATAATAAACAATATACTTAAGATTAATGCACACAATCTCTTACTGGAAGAACAATGTAGCTTAGAAAAGGCAGATCCTGTACGGATAATATATTTAGCTTCAAACTGATACTGGAGAGGAGAAGAGAATTTAACTTGAATACTTATGTCGCTTTTGTCGACTATGAAAAGGCTTTTGACGGGGTAGGTAGAGAACAGTTATGGAAAATTAAACAAAAATGGATACTCTAAACGTCTTACTCAAGTTATCCAAAGTCTGTACAAAAAAACGAGAATTGTGTCAGATCTAGGACACAAACTAACGGAAGAAATATTAATTAATCAAGGTGTACGTCAGGGATGCTTCCTCCCTCCAACGCTATTCAATATATGTATAGATGAAGTAATCAGAAACTGGAAACGAACTGTGCACTCTGGAATAAAATTGAATACAGGAACATACATAATTACTATGCTCTTTGCAGATGATCAATTTATCCTGCAGTATGATTAAGATAAACTCCAGATATCAATACATCAGTAAAACACCATTTGTATAACTTATAATTTTCGGCTATCCAGAACGAAAACAAATGTTATGGCATGGCAAGGGAAGTATCCTATCAGAGCGAAGATAGTAATTGACTATCAACCAGTAGATCAAGTCTCAAATTTTAAGTACCTTGGTAGTGAAATACATTTTAATGATGATAACGGGGTGAAGAAGAAGCTTAATCGATTTCAACATATGTGTGGGACAATTCGCTGAACACTGAAAGGAAAAGTAAGAGAAGATACTCAAATTAAATTAAATGACTATGGCTGTACCAACTTTGTTATATGGAAGTGAGACATGGGTGGATAAAACAAGCTATAGGAATAAAATACAATCATCTGAAATGATTTTCCTAAGTTCAGTGAAAGGATACTCCCTAAAAGATAAAATGCGAAATGGAGAGGTAAGACAACAATTTGATATATTCTCAGTGAATGAAAGAATATTCCAAAGCAGGATACATTGAAGAAAACACGTTCTGAGGATGGATAAAAACAGAATCCAAAAATTTGCCCTGGAATAACTCCCTACGGGAAGAAAAGATATTGGTCGTCCTATGAAGAGATGGAATGAAATCTGAGGTCCGAACAGGCTATTAGCCTAATCCATGAAGGGGAAGTAAGTAAGGATCTGAGGGCTGGTTCGAAGTCCACTCAGCCTACATGATTACAGTCGAGGAACTATCTGATGGTGAGATGGCTCCCCGGTCAAGAAAGCCAAGAATAAAGTAACAGCCTAGAGGATTCTTCCCGCTGACCACATGACACCTCATAATCTGCACGCCTTTTTTTTTATTTATTTATTTATTCAGGATCAGCAACAGCATAACGCCGAATTACAACGATCTGAGCTATGTACAACAGATATGAATCTAAAATGAAAGATATATAAATACTTACAAAGGACACAAATATACACAATAAAAACTGCACAATCATATATAATACATATTTACATAAACAACGTTATTAACAAAGAAAAATACATTTACAGTAAATACAGGAGCAGAACGGGAAAGAACAAGAAGGAAAATTAAGTTATATGATAAATATCATGACAGAAGGAAGGAAACGTTACGAAGAGATCTAGGTTGTTGTTGATAGATAATGTATTAAACATTGCTGGAATACGTACCGAAAGGGACCTTTGGGTGAGAGAAAGCCGGGAGTAAGGAGTATGGAATAGGGTCTTCATTCTGGTATTACGGGATGGGACGTGGAGGGGAAATAAGGAAGCTAAATCTGGAGACCTAAACAGACCATTAACTGCTTTGTATAGCAGCTTTAGGTCGGCTACTTTCCTCCGAGCAGAAAGAGTCTTGAGGTTCAGTTTCCCAAGCACTTGGATAGTGCTTAGATTGCGACATGCAGGGACCCTGGCTCTGACGATAGCACAGAAAAATGATTGTACACGGTCAAGGTGGCAGAGGTTAGAAGAAGCAGAAATGGACCAGACTGGAGAGGCGTATTCAACAATAGGTAAGATACAGGAAACGTAGAATGCTCGGAGGGCATTCACATCTGTGATGTCAGAAAACCTGTACAGTAAACCAAGGAGTGACATAGCACGTGAGGTAACCCTGTTTATGTGCGAGACAAACAACAATTTACTGTCAAAATGCACTCCTAAGTCTTTTTGATTGTCAACAAGAGCAATCGGTTGGTTCAGTAGGTGATATTGTTGTAGAACGGGGGATTTACGAAGTGTGAACGAAATGGTGGAACACTTGGAGGGATGAGGTTTAAGACGCCATGTAGTACACCAACCTGATAGTGAATCAAGTGCATTTTGCAATTGGATCGTATCTGTAGGAGAATCGATCTGCTTGAAGATTTTACAATCATCAGCAAAGAGCAGTATTTCACATGAATGGTGGGAAACAGTATCGATAAGGTCATCAATAAACAGGGCAAAAAGAAGTGGACCAAGGACACTACCCTGCGGGACACCAGAGAGGGTGGTGGTGAGAGAAGAACTGCATCCATCAAGAACAACGCGCTGTAGTCTTTCGCTCAGAAAGCTATTAATTAGAGCTAGGAGTCTCCCATGCACGTTAAACCGTTCAGAAAGTTTGTGCACAAGAAGGGTGTGATCCACGGTATCAAAGGCCTTCGCGATGTCGATATAGCATACATCAAGTTGAGAGCCCGCGTGGATGGCAGACGTGGCATGATGGAGGAGGATAGCCAAGTTAGTTACGCAGGAGCTTCCAGGAAGGAAACCATGCTGCTGAGGGAATATATAGGGATTTGTAAACGCAAGCAAATGCTGATGGATGATCCTTTCACAAATGATTGATAAAGCAGGTAATATAGAGACCGGGTTTGGTAGACCAAGGTCCTTCAGAGCTCTTGCGCAATGGGGTTTGTTTGATTTGGTTTGGTTTTGGTGGGCATTGAGTGTATCCGACCGATTTAATTCACCCCTGTCTGCGGAACACAGAGTGCATTAAGCGTTTGACCAGCCAAGACGACTGCTGCCCAACCATATGGGCTGAACATACTGGAGTATCACGTGGTTATTGTGACGACTTCTTCAGGCGTATTCCTTGGCTTTTCCGACCGGGTCCACGGCCTCTCATTTCATGCAGCTCCTTAGTTGAGCTCATAAGTCTGAGTAAGTCCAAGCCCATTTCTGAAAACCTTGTGCTAGCCACAGGATTCAAAACCGGGATTTCTGGTTAGATGTTGATAATAGTGATGATAGCAATAATGACAACAATCAAGTTATTGATTTTACGCACCACAAACATTTTTTTATTTCCGGAAATTTTGTTCCGCAGGAGTTTCATTCATGCCGATAAATCTGTCTATTAGTGTAATGAGTTATGTTTCTAATTTAGTGACTAAAGACTACAAAAAAAACCACTTGGTGACATACAGGCCTACCGCCATAGTAACACTACGCGTCATACGAAAAGACGATCACTATGAAAAAGGAATGTGAGGTGACGCAAAACGTTTAATTAAGTCTGTAATCCAAGGAATGAACTCTCCGCACGATATTTTAATGAAGAGGCAATAATTAAGATTTGTGCTCGAAATTAAACGTGTTTAATCCTGGCAATACGAGCACCGTTCCTATGGCAACAAGCCTTACGCATTGCAATCTTAACTTTTATTATCGAGCATAATGCATACGCATCTGAAGCCTGTTTTCATGGTTCAAGCTCTCTGCAATATTCATCTGGATTTGAGGTGGGAAACCATGGAGAAACATTTCTAATATTGCTGAGATTATAATTTTAACCTTCAACACGTCCCATTCCAGAAAAACCTACCGTGAACGTGACGTGAGAGCATATATAAGAAGATAGGCCAGTACGACGTTTCCCTAAAGGAACACTAATGCAGTATGTACGAAAAATTCTGTACAATAACAAAAGGCCTTGATAAATGGGGAAAGAGACCATTAAAATGAAGATAAGAACCAGACCCTCGATTCTCAGATTTAATCTAGATTCAAATGGTACGGGTAGTGTAAGTTTAGAAGAGGTCTGCGTCATAAATGTCTTCTTTTTTACAATTATTGTCTTTACGTCGCGCACACACAGGGAAGTCTTATGGCGACGATGGAATAGTAAAGGCCTGGGAGTGGGAAAGAAGCGGCCGTGGATTTAATTAAATTCAGCCCCAGCTTCTGCCTGTTGTGAAAGTGGGAAACCACGGAAAATCACCTTCAGGGCTGTCGGCATTGGAGTTCGAACCCACTATCTCCCGAATGCAAGCTCACAGCTGCGCGCCTCTAACCGCATGGTCAACTCGCTTGACCATTAAATCCCTGGAAATGAGCCCAGTTATATTTTAAAAACCACTTTTTTCGGTGTCTAGGGATCATGAAACTTCGAAAACTTGATGTCAAATGTTTGAATCGAACGCCATTATGCACAGTGTCGTTCGGAAATAAAATCGAACCGAGACCAAGCAGAACGACTGTGGACACTCCCACCTGATACGTTATTGTTGAAAACATAATTTACATTACTTTCCCGCAGTTGAACTATCCCCGTTTTCACCGTCAGTGTTGATAAGCAGTTAATCACTACCCAGTAATGACTGTAAAGCACTTTTTCTTACACCCAATATATTTTTATTTATTTATTTATTTATTTATTTATTTATTTAATTAATTATTTATTTATTTATTTATTTAATGCTTAATGCCTTTGCATGTGGCGAAGTTAGGGCTCACGGCCTTCTCTTGTACTTAACCACATTATACCATATAGGCCTATAGTGACATAATTTGAAAATTATTACGTAAGGACCGTATACAGCATTTACAAATTACCTAATGTAATGGAATAGCATTATAATTGTGATTTTGTTAATGATTAATACTGCTGAGATGAGAATTTTAACCTAAAACACGTTCAAGTCTTTGATACCAGTTTCATCTACGTGTCAACTCAGAGAATCGAACTCGGGTCGACCAAGCGGGAATCTGCAGTGCAAAATATTAGACCACAGTGGTGGATGGTGGTATATAAAAGGATACAAATTTTTAGGCTATAAGCAATCAGACAAGCAGTTTTTCCTAATTGTTGATATAGTTAACAAAGAGAGAAGGCCTCCAGCTTTTACGTGGAATTCGTACCAAAAGGCCATGACTTACCATCTAAAGAATCCTGCATGCCTTGGCCGATAATCGAGCCGCGGCTGCCTTGGTGAGCATTCAATGGCAGTATCACTCAGTTATAACGTCCCACCATATTTGTTTTAGCTCCCTCTAGGAAGCTGGATGCAGTTGCTAAGAAACTGTACCTGAGACTGCTTCAGGGCTTTAAAAAAAGGTGGCTGTCTTGTTGCTCACTCTATACGTACCGAGTTCCCAGACAAGTTGAGATATCGATCGTGACCGCGTGCCCAGCAACAGGTGCAATGTGCCGGAACTTCACATCATCTGAATTCATTCACACAGTGGCACAGGCAAGCTAATAAGTTTTAAGGATGTCACATCATTGGCACGTACTGATTTTTTGAGAAAACTGCATGGTCATTGGTACACACTAGAGAAGCTTCAGTGAGATTACATCACAACTTACTTGAAATTTCGCTGACATAATCTGCGTACCATGAAAAGCTGCGAGTTTTAACTAGAAGTTTTCAAAATCGACTTCGGTATATCTGAAAAAACGCACAGTAAGAATTAGGCGTTTGAGCTGTATCAATCGGTTTGGGTAGACCCTGTAGAGCCCGGGCGGTGTGCAATAGATAATGCGCACAAGACGTGCAAGCTACATGTATCACCGTTTTCGTCAGCGTTTCTTCCTCTGACCCGATAAAGAACAACGGGGATCGAACAGCAAACCTCAGATGACTGCTAACACTCCTCTATGTAGCGCCTTCTTGAGTCACCTAGCTGATAAGGATGTCTAATGCAGTTGGTAAGCCGCGGTGTACCACGATAATTCCTGCCTCGGTCTCGGAAACTTTCAGTCAAAACTCGCAACTGATTTTTGATGAAAGATGTTCCTAGACGATATCCATTCTGTAAAGAAAATTTCAGGTAAGTTGCAATGTGATGTTACTGAAGTTTCCAGTGTGCCAAAGATTAGAAGAAGGAGAACTGAAAATCATAATTACCACGAGGAAACTTCATCATGTGAAGATGTCAGTGAGTAACCGTTCTGTGTTATCTGGTGTGTTAGTGCAACATTAGTAGACAGTAAGAGTCATTCAGTGTCTTCTACAACAGTTCGGATCTGCTTATTACAGTAATTATTGCGTGCTTGTGACTCTCTCAAAGACAATTGTTCTGAAACAATTATTAACATTGCTAGGCTGCAAGGAAACATCGAACGATATGTTTGGAAGGAAAAAATGGCAGGATATTGTGCCCTCTGGTAAATCACGCTTCTAATTAGATGACCATGATGGGCACATCTTTGTCAGACGACGGTTAGTACAGCAAAGTCATCAGACCTGTATTTGTACAAGGGAAATTTCACGAACGCAAGCCATTCTGTTCTAGGTCACTGTTAGATACGACAGTAAAAACACATCTTATGCATAACTATAACGCCTTCTCTCATTCTTCTTCTTCTTCTTCTTCTTCTACCACCTTTTCCAACCCTGGTGGGTTTGCGGGTTCTAACTGTGCCGCACGTGTGGACTAAGTCCTGTTTTATGACCGGATGCACTCCCTGACGCCAAACCCACGTGGAGGTATTTATTTATTATTGCATGTTTTTTGAGTGAGTTGGCTGAGCGAAATTAGGACACTGTGCGTTCCATCAGTGTCCATGAACTCCAGTGTGTGTTTCGAAATCTCATTACAAGTTGTCAGGCTGGCATCGCAACTCAAGGAGATCACTTTCAACTTCTTCTGTAAATACTGGCGAGTTCAGTTTCATTTACCAGTTTATTTGTTTTATTTATTTATTTATTTATTTATTTATTTATTTATTTATTTATTTATTTATTTATTTATTTATTTATTTATTTGTTCCGAGCATTTTACAGGTGGTGACTCAAGTATCGTTTAGTTTTCATAGGCTTAATCATGCGGCTTCTTTGAGAGGATTACGTCCGCTCACCATTACGGACACTGCGCTCCCTGCCACAGCTTCTCTGCATTCCTATGACTTGGTACTCCACTACGAAGTCTTAAATTATACTCCATGTACTGTCTCCGACTTAAGTCTCCCGGTATAGCTCCACATTTAGTGATAAATGCTATGAGTGTACGAAAGGAGACGTTAGAGAGTTCACTTAAATCAATTAAGTGACTCCCAAGTGTGTTAGCAACTAGCACCGCTAAGTCTTCGCATTAATCTGTTGACTCTAGTGTATGGTTTTGAACCACCGGGTATAAAGTAATTAATAAATTAATAAATTAAGAATGGCAACTTTGTAGAAAATGATAAGATCTTTCTCAGAAGTGAACATTTTGCTATACATTTCAATCACGGTATCATCATGTAATAAAATTCTGGCTGGGAGTTCAATAATATTTGGCACGTCACCATCTACAAGGTGGAAGACACCGTTACCGATTCCTTTGCAAAGAAAACTAGCGAATTCCATTTTTTGAGGTTTTGTCCGCATAGTTTTTATAAGCGGCATGTCTTGATGAAGGGTCATGAGGGAGAGCGTTTAGTACAAGTATAAATCAACTAGCAAGATACCCGTGCTTCGCTACGGTATTATACTGAAATTTAGAATTGAATGCTTATTGTTTTACAGTAGATATATAATCCGCCGACATTCGCGATCTGACTCGTTTTCTAATAGATTACGGCAAGTTTCCTCCCATTTTTCAATCTTTCTTTCCAGCAATCGATTTCGTACTTCCCGGGATAGGTCCAGGTATTCCACCCGGTCCCTTGGGTCCCTAAATCTTTGCCATCTTTTCCTATAAGCATTTTTAATATGGATCAAATCCTTCAGGAGATCCGGCGTGGTGTCTTCTTGGGTGCCTTGGTGGTACTGAACCTGCGGCCGGACTGCATTCTTAGTCATTACCAGTCCAGGACCCGTTTCCTGCGCGGTCCACACATTTGACGACGGTCCAGAACATTATTACTATTATTATTATTATTATTATTATTATTATTATTATTATTATTATTATTATTATTATTATTATTAGATGTTCTGGACCCCACAGCAAGATGCAAGACCGCTACCTGGCGGTAAATTACATCTGCTGCCATTGTCATTGTTGACAATGTGACCAGAAGCATTGTCGCGCGTAGGCAAGTGTGCGGAATTTCTGGCGATACGAATGACATACTTCCGTGCATTATTGACCTTATTATGTACAGAGGTGAACAATTTGACGGTCAAACTCATTCCTATCGTTTATTTCAAATGTGTTTAAATTTTTATTTATATGCTGAGAACGTTCTCCGAGGGAAAAGATGGCTGTTGAAAACGAACCCAGGAAAGATTAAAAATGATCGGTTTATGATCAGAATAAGTACATCGAAAATCTACAGCCCGTTTCCAGTCATTCGACAGGGTCAGGAATAGAATGAATAAAGCCCCATCTAGCGGCGACAATAGGAATTGTGCCGGCTGCCGAAGAACTCCTCTGGGGCAATGATCGATGAATAACAAATGAAATGAAATATTGGACAGTGTTGCTGGAATGAATGATGACAGAGAAAACCGGATTACCCGGAGAAAAACCTGTCCCACCTCCGCTTTGTCCAGCACAAATATCACATGGAGTGACCGGGATTTGAACCACAAAACCCAGCGGTGAGAGGCCAGCGCGCTGTTGCCTGAGCCACAGAGGCTCCTTATAAGTACATTAGGAACAGTAAAATCAATTGGTCTCACCTCCGTTTTCACCCCACCGCGGTTAAGTTGATTTACAAACACCCCACCCCCCAAAAAAAGAAGGCGTGTTTAATTATTTTTAAAGGAGATTCCAAATACCAATGTTCAGGTGAGTGTCCTTCAGTTTTGAGATATAAGTATTCCCATAAAAATAATTCACTTCTTCCACTTACGTTCACACTCCCCCCCCCCTTAAGTGAATTTTCCGGCAAAAATACGTGTTTCGTTAATAGTAAAGGATCTTCCAAATACCAATTATAACGAATCTAACTTCTTCAGTGTTTGATTTATGTGTCCTCATGAAAGGAATTCAACTCCTTTTCAGTCCCTCCCCCAAGATGGTTTCCCCCCCAAAACGCGTTTTTCTTTGTTTTTAAAGGAGATCCATATACCAATTTTCACGTCTGTAACAACTTTAGTTTTTATTAGATGTATGTATTCTCATACAAATAAGTCAATTAATTTTTCAATTCTTTCACTCCCCCCCATCATTGGATTATCCGAGAATACGTGTTTCTTTAATTTTAAAGCAGATTCCAAATAACAAATATCACATCTGGAAATCTTCATTTTTGAGATATCAGTAGCAAAATTGTAAGAATTCAACACCATTTTCAGTCACTTTAACCCCTACTCCTTCACCCACGTGGTATTTCCGAAAACTAAAAATACACGTTCCTTTATTTTTAATAGAGATAAAAAATACCATTTTTCACTTCTGTAAAATGTTCAGTTTTTTTTAGATATACTGTAGGAATTCTCATTTTAAAATTTCACCCCTTTTTAGTTCCCCTTAAGTGGAGTTTCCAAAAACAAATCACCTATTTTTCTTTACATTTACAGGAGATTCCAAATACCCACTTTTTACGTGTGTAACATTTTACGTTTCTCAAATATTCTGTAGATATAGTCTTTCAAAAAATTCACCCCAATTTGTCACTCCTGTTTAACCGCCATTAATTGGATTTTCCAAAAACAAAAAAGTACGTGTTTATTTTTAAAGGAGATCCCATAGACAAATTTTCAGTTCTGTAATATCTTCAGTTTCTGAGATATATTTGTATCCTCATTAAAGGCATTCAACCCATTATACACTCTGTTACACCGCTCCCATTGGGATTTACAGAAAACAAAAAAATACTTGTTCCTTTATTTTTAAAGAGGATTCTAAATATCAATTTTTACATCTGTAAACTTTTAAAGTTTTAAGATGCAGACACACTCAATTTAAAAATCCATCCCCTTTTTCATCCCCCCCCCCAATTATTTGGATTTTCCAAAAACGAAAATATACTTTATTTTTAAAGTAGATCCCAAATACCAATTTTCAGGTCTGTAATATCTTCAGGTTCTGAAATTTAAGTAGCCTCATTAAAGGCATTCAACCCCTTTTTCACCCTTTTCCACCCTTCCTATTGGATTTTCCGAAAACAAAAAGGAGGTGTTTCTTTATTTTAAAGGAGATTCTAAATACCAATTTCTACTATTAACTTTAAAAGTTTTGAGATATAGATACACTCATTTTAAAAATTCGCCCCCCTTTTCACCCCTCCCCCATTATTTAGAGTTTTCAAAAACAAAAAAATACCTGTTTCTTTATTTTTAAAGGTGATCCCAAACACCAATTTTCAGGTTTGTAATATCTTCAGGTTCTGAAATATAAGTAGCCTCATTAAAGGCATTCAACCCCTTTTTCACCTTTTTTCATCCCTCCTATTGGGATTTTCTGAAAACAAAAAAGATACGTGTTTCCTTATATTTAAATAAGATTCTAGATACCATTTTTTACATCTGTAAACTTTTAAAGTTTTGAGGTATAGATACACACATTTTAAAATTTCATCCCCCTTTTCACCCCCTTAGCGCGGAATATCCCAAAATCCTCTCTTAGCGAGCACCTACATCTTAATATGAATATATCCCCGAAATTTCATTCCTTTATATCCAGTAGTTTTGGCTCGGCGATGATGAATCCGTCAGTCAGTCAGTCAGTCAGTCAGTCAGTCAGTCAGTCAGTCAGTCAGTCAGGACAAGTTATTTTATATATATAGATAATTGTTTGGCGATAAGCACGTGGCATAACAGGCAAAACCTTTATGAAATCTCCCCCAAACGCAATAATTTTCCCACCAGAAGGAATGGAATGTCGTTACCTATGGTATGTTATAGAAGACGATTCACACAAATTAATGAATGACTATTTGCCAATGGTTCAATGCTTTAAAAGACATGCTACAAATCTACAAGCCAGGAGCTTTCCTCAGAATGTTTTACATCAGTCGGCTCAGCCGTTCTCTCAAACTTACGGCCACAATAATCAGCCTGGTGTTTAAATACACTGCCCGACAAAATAAGTTAAGCACCCAGAAGGAGTGATCCAATATTATACCATTTCGGTGTACATGCATACGACTGACGTGTGAGTAAATGATTAGATTCACAAGGATCTGTAATGTGTAGAACGCTCGCCAGAGTGCTTTCGTAATGGCAACGTCCAGTTGTTGATAAGTTGTTACCAGTCGACTGATGTGAGTCAGTCAAGTAAGACGTGCAGAGAGGACTACGTACAGTACGAAGTATCCGCGATGCCTCGCAGGCGCATTACACAGTCTATCCACCAACTGACAGAAATTGACATAGGCTGCATTGTGGGACGGCATGATACTGGTTGGTCGTATCGTGCAAATGTCAGGCATGTGGGCCATTCAGATGTCACAGTGGCCGGATGTTCGAGTCATTGTGTATATGAGGGCACCCAATCACGTCGTGCAGGTTCGGGTCGACAAAGCAACACCGCCCCGAGGGAGGACGTCGTATGGTGCGCCAAACCAGTGTCTCAACAGCTTGCATCCACCGGATTGGGGTCCTAACGCACCATGCGTCGGTTGCCATTCACACCAGAACGCCAATGATTACATTTGGAGTAGTACCTTGCCCGGGTGGGGGTGGGGGTGGGGGGGCATGTACAGAGGACGACTGGCGTCCTATCATGTTCAGTGATGAGTCCCGCTTTTCCATAACCTCCGATGACAATCTTGTGCGGGTTTGATGGCGTGGAGGGCAGAGGACAAATAGTGTTCCTATTGTGGAAAGACAAGCAGGCGTAATCCCTGGCATCATGGTGTGGGGATCCATAGGATATGCGATCAGGTGACCTATAATAGTGCTTCGGCAGACTTGGACGGCACAGCGATACATCACAGATATTCTGCGTTCGCACGTCCTACCCCTTATGGCACAGCACCCCGATACAGTGTTCCAAGAAGTTAATGCACGTCCGCATACAGCACATATGTCTATGGACTGCCTAGAGTATGTTGAGTACCTCCCGCGGCCAACAAAGATCCCCGGACCTCACCATCATCGAACACGTGTGGGATGACATTGCAAAGGGTCTTCGTCCCAGTACTAACCTGCGGGATCTGGAGGGACAGCTGCAAAAACTGTGGACGAACTTGCCTCAGAAGAGGATCCAAAGGCTGTTTGACACCATGCCGAACAGCATAAGGCCATGCATTGCGGCCGGAGGGGGGAGGGGGGCGAAACCCAACTGACCTGGTGCCAACATTCCACCGGTTACTGCCAAAGGCCATGTCTCTTTCATCCCACATTGTAATCAGTTCAATAAAGGCAAATGGTATTTCAGCATATGCAGTTTCATTCATTTTCAACCACTCCTTCTGGGTCCTTAACTTTATTGTCGGGCAGTGTCTATAGACTCGCTTGTATATGTTTATAGTACGGTACTGAATGAAAATAATGCAGTGCCTACTTATTGCTCCAGGTAGGCTTCCGTTCCAGTATCTTCTACATTTGTTATGAAATATTTTCAATTCTTAATGTTAAAGTTGCTCATGTTACTGTTGAGCTTAATCGTTTTTATATATTGCTGGTCATTTAATATTTCTGCGTGTTTCGTAGTAGTAGTAAAAATAACTGTTTGACTCCGTATTTTATTCATATATTTCTTCGCTTGTCCTCCTGAAACCGGGCGAGTTAGCCGTGCGGTTAGGGGTGCGCGGCTGTGAGCTTGCATCCGGGAGATAGTGAGTTCGAATCCCATTGTTGGCAGCCCTGAAGATGGTTTTCCATGGTTTCCCATTTTCATACCAGGAAAATGCTGAGGCTTTACCTTAATGAAGGCCACGGCCGCTTCCTTCCCCCTCCTAGCCATTCATTATCCCATTGTCGCCGTAAGACCTATTTGTGACGGTGCGACGTTAAGCCACTAACAAAAAAAATTGTACTCCTGAAATCATGTATTTCCTGTTTGAGCACACCTCAGAGGCTAGAAGCTGAATGATTCTATTAATGTATTTCTGCATATTTCCTGTATCAGAGCATTGAAATTCTGATATTTTAATGTAATACATAGTATATTACTCGGATATTGGTGTGATATCCATAAACTTGTGTATGCCTTGCTCTTGCTTTTAAAGGGATTTATTATTTCTGTTAAAACCAGCCTGTGTTAATGTCTCAATAGTTCATTTGACGCTGGTGTGAGATTGAGGTTTGGGTTATCCTCTCAATCACACACTATGCCATACGAACGACGGGATCAGATCATTATTTACAACATAGTGCGTACTTGAAAGTCCGACTCCAGCACAATGGTTAGTGTTGATGCCTTCGGTTCACAGGGTCCCGGGTTCGATTCCCGACAGGGTCGGTGATTGTAATCGCGTCCGATTAATTCTCCTAGCTCGGGGACTGGCTGTTAGAGTTCGTCCAAACACTCTCCTCTTCAAATTAAGACAACACACCACACTACCAGCAAGCACAGAAAAACGCAATAGTTGTCGTTTTCTTTTTACAATTTGCTTTATGTCGCAGAGGCACAGAGAGGTCTTCTGGTGACAATGGCGTACGAAAGGGCTAGGAGTGGGAAGGAAGCAGCCATTTCCTTAATTAAGGTATAGTCCCAGCATTTGCCTGATGTGAAAATGGAAAACAACGGAAAACCATCTTCCGGGCTGCCGATGGTGGGATTCGAACCCACTGTCTCCCGGATGCAAGCTCACAGCTGCGCACCCCTAACCGCACGGCCAACTCTCCCAGTCAAAAATGCAATTGTGGTTACATAGAGTTTGTGTCAGAAGGGGTATCCGGCTGTAAAACAGAGCCAAATCCACATACGCCGCACAGTTCGCTCCCACGACCCTACAGGTGTGGGGAAATCCGTAGAAAAAGGAGAAGTGGAAAAAGAAATACAGGCCTTTGAATAATATATTGTGAATGGAAATAGCAGAATTGAACCATAATCGTCAGGGAGTGGTGTAGGCGGAGAGGAACGGAGTAGGGGTAGGTGGGGCGGTGGGGAGCATGGCAGGATGTGCGTCACAACGCCGGAAACTGCGCTATATGTTGAGAATAATAATAATAATAATAATAATAATAATAATAATAATAATAATAATAATAATAATAATAATAATAATAATAATAATAAAAGCAATAAAGAGTAGTAACGAGAAGCCAGAAAACATCTTGAGGCAACCTCTAGTGTTAACAAACTTAGTCGCAAGATGGATGCGAATGCGTCTAAAACAAATTCAAGTCAGGTAAGCATGATGTGCAAAACATTTCAAGAAAGTTACCCCACGGGGTAAGTCTTCGGATAAATCATCGTTGAGAAACCCCGGCGCACAAGTCTCATTCGGATTCTGGGGGAGATTTGACATGATGCAAGAGACGAGTCGGAGCGTCTCGGTGTATCCCAACCAGTCAGAAACTCCAAGCCAAATCGAAAACCTTTCTAGACACATTCAAATAAACTCTCTTACACAAATTGGCAAATAAAAACTCTCACCAAAGCCGTACATGAAGATCAGATATTAATAATTGTCTTTCAAGAAACACGTTACACAGACGAAGAGACATTTGAATCTGAAAGTTACCGTTTCTTCAAGAGGAGAGCTCAAACAATAGTTCTCAATGGATCTGTGGTGCTTGGAACTATGTTTGCTGTGAGAACCCGAATCCTTAAATCGGTTGAAAATTCTGAACCAGTAGATGACAAATTATCCATATTAGCAATCAAATGCGCCAAGAGGACATACAGCCTAGTTAACACACATGCCCTCACAAATGATAAGAACAGATCCGATACGGACGAAGTGGATAACTTCTGGGACCTATAGGATTAAAAGCTCACCAAAATTCCCAGACACCATGCGAAATTTCAATGCCCATCTTGGCCGAGAAAAATCTACCAGAAAATCATTGGTAACTATCCTGCCCACCACAAATAACCAATCAAAATGGCAAGAGATTTGTCTCCATTTTCGAAAACCATAAATTGCAGATGATGTCAATCCACTGACGTAATCTTCCCAGAAAGCAGGCAGCATGGCGATCTTCTATCCCAACAATCGGAGAGTTCCAAATAGATAACGTCGCAGTATATCGGAAAAGCAGTCCTGAGATTATGAATGTTAAGGTTAAAAAGGCGTAAACGTGGTATCGGACCACTACCTGTCAATAATTAAATTTGAAACAGTCCCTGCAAACTCCAACAAGACCGCCAAAAATATCATTCGCTTTGACAATGATAAACTCCGACAAACGGAGTTCCAGGGTGTGATAGTACATATATCACATCCTCTCAATATATGTAGAAGTGAGAGATATTATTGTCAGAATTCGATTTATTATTATTATTATTATTATCAGTATTTCATTTGTATATTTTGTCATTTATACTTGTAATCTGGGAGATATCCACATATGTAGGTATGAGTAATTTGTTTTGTACTGGGAAAACATTGCTTTATTGGACTCTGATAATTTGTATGACTCATGCGGACTGTTGTATGTCCGGCGCTCCCGTCTCGCTCCGCCTGCCAGCTGCACGCGCGCCTGTGTATCATTCTGCGAGCTTCGACGCGCAGCCCTCAGTGCGCGTGCCTGACCATCGAGTGTACTATAAATAGGAGCTCCCTGCCTGCTTACTCGCCCACTTGCCCCGGTGTCCAGCTCCAGAATACACCCTACGTCGAGCACGGAGGCTACTCCTCTTGAAAATGTGCTTCGACCAGGTGGACTGAATTTCTGGCAGTACGAGGTTTCACCTCTGGTCACCGCTCCCTTACCTGTTTCCACTGCCTATGTTCCGTAATTCTTTTACAAGCCATTTTCATTCCCTAATCTATGCAAGCTCCCTTAGTTTCGCTAGGTGGAATTTCTTCAATCAATTGAACTTGCTTTTTAGGAATTCAGGCACTTCAACAAACAAGGACTCTCATGAACATTTATATTAGTGTGCCAGATAGTTCTCGACTATCAACGTGTCAATTCACAAAGACTATCTTTTCAAGATAGAAGTGTATATAAAGACTGCAAACCTGTACATATTGTATAAAAACAGACTTTTCTCAAGATTCAATATTCCTTTTTGCTTCAAGATACATTTCTGTTATTTGTGTAAATATCATAAAGTGAAGCAATAAAAGTTGTGTTCTGTAAACTTCAACCTTGGTTACAACACAACTCTATGGCGACGAGGTAAAAACGCAACAACCTACAATTCTTCAACCCCAGTTGCCAACTCTATGGCGACGAGGTAAAAAAGCAACAAACTACAATTCTTCGGTCCCAGTTGCCAACTCTATAGCGACGAGGTACACACGAAACCAACACTACAATTCAACGGGCCCAGTTGTCAACTCTACGGCGACGTGTTAAACTACAACGACACTCCAACCAGTTCTGACACACAGCTTACCTTACTCTTTCTTGCACGCATCTCGCAATGGCTACTGCGGAACAACTCGCTACGATCTTCCAAGCCTTACAGCAGCAACAACAACAGTTTATGCAACAACAACAGGCAGCATTACTTCAGGCTATTCAAGCTATTTCTGTCTCTACACAGCCATCAGCTATTCCTCCGTTCTCTGCTTTTGACCCAGCTAAGGAAGAATGGTCAGTTTATTTAGCCCGCTTGCAACAGCATTTCATCTGCCATTCTGTCACAGATGATCAACGCCGCCGCGCACTATTTCTTAGTTCGGTTGGCAATGCTACGTGTGAATTACTACGTAAATTAAGTCCAGAAGAACACTTATCTGAGGTCCCCTTCACGCAGCTCTTAGCCCGTCTCACGGGACACTATGCCAAAGCTCCTCACATAGTGGCTGCTCGCTATAAATTTTTTCAAAGCAGAAAGCAACCCCATCAGACACATACTGAATGGATAACTGAATTGCGTGGTCTAGCTAAACCCTGCCAGTTCATCTGCTCCAAGGACGGTTGTGGTTCATCCTACACTGATTCTCTCATTCGGGACATGATAATTTTACATACTCCTGAAGACAAAATACGTTTTGACGCTGTCAAGCAGAGTAACCCTTCTTTAGAAGACGTCCAGCGTATTGCTACGGTTTATGAGCTTACTACCAAGACTGCCGCAGCCATAGCTTCTCCACACGAAGTTGCACAAGTCTCGCCTCAGGCCCGCAAGTCCTCTGCTACAGTGAACCGTACGGATAAGGCGCTCTCCACCAAGCATTCTCGCCAGGTTCCCTCTCGTAATGCTACACGGAAGCCCAATTCTACAAGCACCTCGAAACTCCTGCCTTCCTGCCGAGGTTGTTTCAAGCATCATGACCGTCGTGACTGTCGTTTTTTCAAAGCTACTTGTCAACGATGTAATAAACTTGGACACATTCAGACTGTCTGTCAAAGTTCGCTCCGCCCTGCTAAGCCTACTGCAGCGCGCCGGAAGCATATACAGCCCCGCCAAGACATGGAAGTTGATCAGATCAATCTTATTCTTCCCACAAAGGATTCTCACAAAATCATCATTCCTCTCTCATTCTCTGATCGATCTGTCGATTTTCAATTAGACACTGGATCACCTGTCTCTATTATTAACCTGACTACCTACCACGACTTAGGTTCACCTTCATGCTCTCCAGCTGACATCCAGCTCGTGACATTTAACAAGAAGAAAATTGACATCAAAGGTCAAATTAAGCTTCAGGCTAGTTATAAAGGAATTCAGAAGGCCATTCCTCTTCTCGTAGTTAACAACTACACTGCATCAAACATTATGGGCATGGATCTATTTAACTTATTTGGTTTCCAGATACATGACAACATTAACGTCGTATCTACATTGCATCCTACTTCTGACGTTACCGCTCTCCTAGCGCAGTTTCCTGAAGTCTTCGACTCTCAGCTCGGAACAGCAAAAGACTATACAGCTCACATACAGCTGAAATCCGGAGCTAAGCCTCGCTTCCTCAAAGCACGTCCAGTACCCCTAGCACTTCAAGACCAAGTCACGAAAGAATTAGAAAGATGGATACAAACTGGAATTGTAGTACCAGTTACTTCTAGTCAATGGGCTACTCCACTCGTGATAATCAAGAAACCTGATGGTAATGTTCGACTTTGTGGCGATTTTCGATCTACAGTCAACGCACAACTCGAAACCGATATCTTTCCTATTCCACGTCCAGAAGACTTATTCCGTCGTCTCTCTGGTGGACAATTCTTCTCTCGAGTTGATCTTAAAGAAGCATATCTCCAGCTACTTTTAGACGAAGAATCTAAGAAATTTCTCACACTCAACACTCCTCTCGGACTGCTCCAGCTCCAGCGGCTCCCATTTGGTGTTTCATCCTCAGCGGCTATTTTTCAGCGCTATTTGGCTCAACTCACCGCCTCAATTCCCGGTTGTGCTAACTACCTGGATGATATCATTGTTACTGGAAAAGATCATCAGGAACATCTAACCAATCTCCGCCTTCTTCTCCAGAAATTGAAAGACAATGGACTACGAGCGAATCTTGCTAAATGTACCTTCTTTCAGCCTCAAGTTCACTACCTCGGACATATACTTGATAAGAATGGAATTCGTCCTAGTATGCAGAATGTCTCCGCGATAGTAAACATGCCAGCACCTCAGAACCTCAAGCAGCTTCAGTCCTTCATAGGCAAAGCGAACTATTATAATAAGTTCATTCCACGCTTCGCTACAGTGGCAGCTCCATTAAACGCTCTACGTAAAAAAGGTGTTAAGTTTCAGTGGACTCCGCAATGCCAACAGGCATGGAAAACAATCAACAACGCCTTAATTCAAGCTATACAACTCACTCATTTTCAGCCCGACAAGATCATCACGCTAGCTACTGACGCTTCAGACTACGGTGTCGGTGCCGTTCTCTCCCAGAAGGATCGTCATGGACAAGAACGCCCCATCGCCTTCGCTTCGAAAACACTTAATGACCATCAACGTCGCTACTCACAGATAGAGAAAGAAGCTTTAGCCATCATCTTTGGTATTCGCCGTTTCAATGAATATCTTTATGGCAACCATTTCCTGATCATTACCGATCATAAGCCTCTCGTACACTTATTCCATCCTGGTAATAAGATCCCAGAGAATTCCCTCAGAAAGCTTCAAAGATGGTCCATGTTCCTTTCTGATTATTCCTATCAGATTGTATATCGAGCCACATCCCAGCATTGTAATGCTGATGCCCTCTCCCGCTTACCCGTTGGTCCTGATACTGCCTTCGATTCTCAAGAATCTGAATGTCTTCAGTTGGACATAGAACTTGAAGATACTGTATCCAGTTTTCCTATTGATGCTCCCTGCATAGCTAAAGCTACGGATAAGGACAGTACACTTGCTACTGTACGTACTTACATCCGCAACGGTTGGCCTCTTCAGAGCACACTTCCTGCCCACCTGGCACCTTATCATCGTATGCAGCATCGTCTCACGACTCGTGCCGGAGTTGTATTACTAGAAGCAGGCACCATCTTCCGAGTGGTTATCCCACTTAGCCTACAGAAACAAGTTCTCGGATTATTACACCAAAGCCATTGGGGTATCTCCAGAACAAAGCAACTCGCCCGTCAACACTGCTACTGGCCCGGTATTGATGCCGCCATTGAAAAGCTAATACGTCATTGTGAGCAATGTCAAACGAATCAGAACGCCCCGTCTTCTGATCTTGCTTCATGGCCTCCTGCTACTACTCCATGGGAACGAGTTCACATCGATTTCGCAGGTCCTTTCCTCAATTCCATGTGGTTAATAGTCATCGATTCACTGTCAAACTTTCCATATGTCGTGGATATGCATTCAACTACTACAACCGAAGCTACCATTCGTGCTCTCCAGAAAATCTTTACTACAGAAGGTTTACCGCAAGTACTCATTTCGGACAACGGACCTCAATTTACAGCTACTGCTTTTCAGAACTTTTGTACACATAATGGCATTCGTCATATCCTGGCACCACCTTTTCACCCTCAATCTAATGGTGAAGCTGAACGCTTCGTACAAACATTTAAAAGAAGTATGAAGAAAGCTGTCTCTTCAGGCTTAACTAAAGACCAAGCCTTGCTCCAACTCTTAAACAACTACAGAACTCTACCCGGCGCTGATAATATCACTCCTGCACAGAAACTCCATGGACGACCTCACAGAACTTTACTTTCTCTGTTACAGCCTCTTCCGGCCCAGCATAAGACCTCACCAACGAAGTTCTCCCTCAACGACAAGGTCTACACCAGGACATTCAAATCCAACCCACTCTGGATACCTGGAGTCATCTGCAGATCTTTGGGTCATCGTCTATACGAGATACAGACTACGGAGAAACGTATCTGCCGCCATCAAGATCAGATACGTCTGCGCTACCGCCCCTGTCCAGCTATTGATGCTATTGCTACACCAGATAAATCTATTGCTGAACGAGCCTTAGATCATTTAATAACAATGGGTTCCTTTCAGGACGAGACAGCGCCACTCCGCCCAGTTCCAGCTCCGGACAATACAACAGAGAAATCAGCAGCTCCGCCCCAGCATCGCAGTCGCCGCCAGCGCCGCCGCCGTTTCACGCCGTACCGGCGTATTTAGGAGGGGAGGGTGTTGTATGTCCGGCGCTCCCGTCTCGCTCCGCCTGCCAGCTGCACGCGCGCCTGTGTATCATTCTGCGAGCTTCGACGCGCAGCCCTCAGTGCGCGTGCCTGACCATCGAGTGTACTATAAATAGGAGCTCCCTGCCTGCTTACTCGCCCACTTGCCCCGGTGTCCAGCTCCAGAATACACCCTACGTCGAGCACGGAGGCTACTCCTCTTGAAAATGTGCTTCGACCAGGTGGACTGAATTTCTGGCAGTACGAGGTTTCACCTCTGGTCACCGCTCCCTTACCTGTTTCCACTGCCTATGTTCCGTAATTCTTTTACAAGCCATTTTCATTCCCTAATCTATGCAAGCTCCCTTAGTTTCGCTAGGTGGAATTTCTTCAATCAATTGAACTTGCTTTTTAGGAATTCAGGCACTTCAACAAACAAGGACTCTCATGAACATTTATATTAGTGTGCCAGATAGTTCTCGACTATCAACGTGTCAATTCACAAAGACTATCTTTTCAAGATAGAAGTGTATATAAAGACTGCAAACCTGTACATATTGTATAAAAACAGACTTTTCTCAAGATTCAATATTCCTTTTTGCTTCAAGATACATTTCTGTTATTTGTGTAAATATCATAAAGTGAAGCAATAAAAGTTGTGTTCTGTAAACTTCAACCTTGGTTACAACACGGACATCCCAGTCTGATGAGTTGAGCTTGTTGTTGTACTACGAAAGTTCTATGACTCATGTAAAACACCCGAGAGTTTGTTTATGTCTTGGGAGCAAGAAGAAGTCCAGGGCATGGTCTTGACAAAGAGGATCACTCATGATTGGCTGACAAGGATCAATCTTTGCAAATCGTGTGAGAGATGAGGTCTTTATATAGTTTGACATCACAGCGGAGGAGAACGATGACAACAGACACTCGGTACGGACAAGAAGGAATGCTGACGCTGTACGAGAAGGAAGTAGTGCCGACAGACTGTACGGGAAGGAAGTAGTGCTGATACACGATACTGGAGTGACACGGCTACAATGAACTGGACTTCAAACGTTCGTGGAACGTAGTCTTGTTATGTTCGTGGAAAGTGGCTGATCGACAAATTGTGGAGTGTTTACGCATTAAGTATTGTAGCACTTGTGGCGGCTTGGCATTATATGTTGGTGAAAGCTATCTCAGACTTTCCATAATTTATGTTCAGGATCGACAATCGTGTGTTACTCAAATGTATATATCTTTACAACAAGTGTTTAAGTCTGTGAACACAGTATTACGTGGTACAGTATCTGTGTGATGTTATAACTGCCGATTATGAAAATCAACAAGTCGTATTGATACAGAGACAGTGAAGGGTATTTATCTACATATATGTACATTGTTCATCGGACTATCTACATATGGTAGCTTAGTTCTCGCTTTCATTTTCCCACTGTTTTCATTATAGTTGTAAATATGGAGTCTTCCAGCAACCTTTGTGTGTGTATCATATGTATAATTTTGTGTGTTGATGAGGTGCTCATGCACGGATTTAGTTAAGAATATAGTTAGCTATTTTAGAATCAGTGGAGTTATTGATGAACCTAGGTGCAGTTCCTACCTATTTAGTCGTTTTCAGGAGGTTAGGTAAGGCCCGCAGCAGATGTACCAGTACGCAGCATTATGTACACGCCCTGGGATATAAAGAATTATCATGCTCTACCAAAATTCGAGGGATCCATTCTGGTGAACTCTGGCGCCCATACTACGGACATTTCGATTAACTATTTTTATTAATTGAATTTATTTCAAGTATTTTATGAAGTTTTTGAGTAATGTAATTTATTTACATATATTTTTTATATATCATTCATGATAATATTTATTAGTAGTCATCGAATAGTTACAATTGGCTTTTAAACGTGTGGCTGAATAATTGGTACATCTTTTAGGCTTATAAGCGAAGGTGCACTTGTCAGGTGTGGTTGGAATTCTGTAAACTATATAAGTGAAGTGTTTTATATGTACGTGATATGTATGTTGGAGTATGAAGAAATGTTGTAGTGAGTGGAGTATTATAAAATTAAGAAATAGAGAGATTGTTAAAGTTGCTGGAACTAAGAATCAGGAAAAGAGAAGTCAAAAGAATCCCACCACATTGAGTCTATCGAATTTAAGTGAAAGTAGCAAAATGGCTGATAGTAGGAAATATCAATTGGCAACGATAGGTGAGGAACCGAGTAACCCTTCTCAAACTCAGAATGTAGGGAATCAAGGGGAGGCTTTAACCTTTAGTATGATCAAATCGCTATTTAATGAATTATCGAGTAAAATCGATAATCAGAGTGTTGAATTAAATTCAGTGAGTGTTGAATTGTCCAGTAAGAATGATGGTCAGAGTAAAGAGTTAAATTCGGTGAGTGTTGAACTTTCCAGTAAAATCGATATTAATAGTGTTGAACTTTCCGGTAAATTCGATAACAATAGTGTTGAATTGTCCAGCAAGATTGATAGTCAGAGTGAAGGGTGAATTGAATTTTTAAGTAATGAAATATACAGTATTAATAGTGAATTAAATTCAGTTAGTACGGAGCTGTCCAGTAAGATTGAGAAGCAGAGTAAGGAGTTAAATTTAGCTAGTGTTGAATTGTCTAGTAAATTTGATATTTTATGATGATGATGATGCTTGTTGTTTTAAGGGGCCTAACATCGAAGGTCATCGGCCCCTATTTGATATTTTAAGTACGGCTCTGAATGGTAGCAGGAAAATTCAGGGAGTCAATAATAAGGTAGAAGCTCAATGCTTGGAACTGACTGAGAAAATAGAATGCCGATTTAATGTAGTTAGAAAGGAATTTGTGGAAAACAGCAAGGAATGTGATAAGAGAATAAAATAGTGGAAGATAAAGTCGAAGAAATAGATAGAATTAAAACCAGTCAGAATGTTTTAGCGAAGCGAATAGATGAAAAGACTGATAAATTGGGGAAAGACCTCAAGTCAGTAGAAGGAAATGCCAGAATGGTAGTTGAAGAAGGAATTAAAGCACGTCATGTGAAGTTAAGACAGGAGATCAGTCAAATCCAAGTAGGTAGCAGTATATGTAGTAGATACGTATCTTGTACGAAGGACTCTGAATTACCCAAATTTAATGGTCGACAGTTTAATCCGATGGAATTCTTGAAACAGGTGGAGAAACGGTTTTCCAAGAATCTTGACGATGGTTTGATTGAGTGGAGTATGGTTGATGAGATGTTGGATATTGCATTTGTTGGAGAAGCGAGATTCTGTTTTCAAGTTTATAGACAAAGCATTTCGAGTTTGGAGGAATTTAGGGAGAAATTTAGTTCGAAATTTTGGAGTGAAGCTATTCAGGGAAGGGAAAAAGATCGCGTGCTATTTGGCAAATATAGATCTCAGGAAGGTGTGTCTATGACGGAGTATTTCTTGGCGCATGTTCTGATCAGCCAGAATATTGAAGGTCTAGCATCTGACAGAGATACGGTCCTCCAGATGTTGAGGCATTTTCCTGAGAAGGTCGGATTAGCTGCATGTATGCTGAATATTGTTAAGTTTAATGAATTAGAGCAGCTGTTAGAGAGGTTTGATACTTTGGAAGGTCAGGGAAACCTAGGCAAAGTGAAGGTAGAAATTACGGGGATAATGGGAGACAAGGTAATCAGCTTGGGGGAGATAGGTATAATCTGAATATCAGTCATTCTAAGCAAGGGAATCAGGGTGGTAATTCCGGAAGGGGAAAAATACAGTCTAATCAGGGAGTTAATCACCAGGAATATTTTGGCAGAAGATCTAATCAAGGGGAATCAGAAAGTAGGGGGCGTACGGATCAAAGACTTCCAGATCAAATGCAGACACATGACAACAGTGAACAAGCCACGTCAAGTAATTTAAACCGGAATCGGACGTCTTAGTTGGGTCAGATAGGGAGTCCGATACAGAAATTCCTATTCATGCGATGAAGCAAGTAAGTTACGAGGTAGACGTGAAAGAGGAATTATTGTATGACCATGTGTTTTATGTTCAGGGAGATTTTGAGAATAGGGGGCGTGATGAAAGTAAGAATGATGTGTCGGATGTCTTACTTTGTGCTAGTGGTGATGGTTAAAGCGGTGTTGCGATCGATAATCTTGTGGAAGTTTCTGAAATTGAAAGTGAAGATTTTTGTGAAGTTGATGAAGGTTGTTTTGTGAATGAAGAGTGTTTACGGAGTATACATCATGAGGATGTTTTTGTTGATTTAAGTGTACCTGAGGAGAGTAAAGTTAGGTCAATTATGTGTGAAAATGGTGACTTTGAGATTAATGAAACTTCTGGTAAGAGAGTCGAGAGTAGCAGAGTTGTTGGCATGAAAGTGGTGAAAGTTGGAGCTGATATGGAAGGTGGTAAAGATGGATTCATTGTTGGGTCATTAAGTAGTAATGACAGCAATTTCGAAGTGTATTATGGTAAGAATTCCAGTAATAGAGTGAACGTGAGTGAGAATGGAAGTGTGCGTGAGATGAAAGAAAGCCTATTCAAGCGAGTGTGTTATGTTTTATTTAATGCTGAGAGTTGTGTGAATGATTTGAATGACGTGCTCTATGATATCGATGTGGAATGTATGAAAACCTAAGTGATCTGTTTGCTTGCATTAATTATGGTTTGGTGGAAAAGATAACATAGTAAGATTCCAGAATATTTCAGAAAGAGGGATTTCTTGGTTCTGAATGTTCTGAATGAGAGCTTGTATGATTCTTGTGTGACTGGATGGGATGAATGTTTGTGTGTAAGATAGATTGTATTCGAGATGTATTCGGATTTTATTACTGCACGCATTTCTCGCCTATCGATGCTGATGTTAAGTTTATATATAGTTTTTCATTTATATCAGGGTCCGTATTCTGTGGACAGTAGAATAGGCAAGTGTGTTTACCAGTTTCAAACCTCTGACGACAGGGTTCTTGGGACATTTTATATCTATAGTCTTCGCAGATATAAGAGATAGGATCTGCACCTTGGATGTAAATATTATCAATTTTGAGTTAAGTGTACAGTAGTAAGAAGGGATTGTATTCAATGATGTATGAAACAATGAGTGTTGTTTGTATATAGTCATATTATTGTTTGAACAAATTGTATTTCGCGTGTGCGAATACCTTGCAGTAGACGCAATGTATATATCTTCATCACAGTAGTTTAAGTGTTTAGTTATGTTATTCTAGGGTTATTTACGAAGTTCTGTTTTATGGTGAATCATAATATGTGATATCATCGATTCATCAAGGGGGCGTTCTGTGATAGTACATATATCACACCCTCGCACTATATGTAGAAGTGAGAGATATTATTGTCAGAATTCGATTTATTATTATTATTATTATTATTATTATTATTATTATTATTATTATTATTATCAGTATTTCATTTGTATATTTTGTCATTTATACTTGTAATCTGGGAGATATCCACATATGTAGGTATGAGTAATTTGTTTTGTACTGGGAAAACATTGCTTTATTGGACTCTGATAATGTGTATGACTCATGCGGACATCCCAGTCTGATGAGCTGAGCTTGTTGTTGTACTACGAAAGTTCTATGACTCATGTAAAACACCTGAGAGTTTGTTTATGTCTTGGGAGCAAGAAGAAGTCCAGGGCATGGTCTTGACAAAGAGGATCACTCATGATTGGCTGACAAGGATCAATCTTTGCAAATCGTGTGAGAGATGAGGTCTTTATATAGTTTGACATCACAGCGGAGGAGAACGATGACAACAGACACTCGGTACGGACAAGAAGGAATGCTGACGCTGTACGAGAAGGAAGTAGTGCGGACAGACTGTACGGGAAGGAAGTAGTGCTGATACATGGTACTGGAGTGACACGGCTGCAATGAACTGGACTTCAAACGTTCGTGGAACGTAGTCTTGTTATGTTCGTGGAAAGTGGCTGATCGACAAATTGTGGAGTGTTTACGCATTAAGTATTGTAGCACTTGTGGCGGCTTGGCATTATATGTTGGTGAAAGCTATCTCAGACTTTCCATAATTTATGTTCAGGATCGACAATCGTGTGTTACTCAAATGTATATATCATTACAACAAGTGTTTAAGTCTGTGAACACAGTATTACGTGGTACAGTATCTGTGTGATGTTATAACTGCCGATTATGAGAATCGACAAGTCGTATTGATACAGAGACAGTGAAGGGTATTTATCTACATATATGTACATTGTTCATCGGACTATCTACATATGGTAGCTTAGTTCTCGCTTTCGTTTTCCCACTTTTTTCATTATTGTTGTAAATATGGAGTCTTCCAGCAACCTTTGTGTGTGTATCATATGTATAATTTTGTGTGTTGATGAGGTGCTCATGCACGGATTTTGTTAAGAATATAGTTAGCTATTTTAGAATCAGTGGAGTTATTGATGAACCTAGGTGCAGTTCCTACCTATTTAGTCGTTTTCAGGAGGTTAGGTAAGGCCCGCAGCAGATGTACCAGTACGCAGCATTATGTACACGCCCTGGGATATAAAGAATTATCATGCTCTACCAAAATTCGAGGGATCCATTCTGGTGAACTCTGGCGCCAATACTATGGATATTTCGATTAACTATTTTTATTATTTTAATTTATTTCAAGTATTTTATGAAGTTTTTGAGTAATGTAATTTATTTACATATTTTATTTATATATCATTAACGATAATAGTTATTAGTAGTCATCGAATTGTTACAAGGGAAAGGTTCGACCGATCGATTGTGACTTTAAAAATACCAAAAACCACATGTTTGAGGCTGCAGAAGTAGTTGCTGAAATCAAAAGAAGCAAGAAACATGCCTGGTGGAATGATACTTGTGTTAATGTTCTCAAGGAAAGGCTCGACGCATGGGAAATATTATTCAACAATGTCACAAACTGACTGGGAAAACCACGAAGTCCAACTGGCCCAGACAGCTAAAGTGATCCGAGCTGTGAAACGTATATATGAAAATTACTTATTGAAAAGGTCGACCAAGACTTTAAGAGAAATAAAAACCGAAATGGTACTATAGAACGTTCAAAATGAAACTTACGGGCTATAAACCACCGCCGCTACGCTTTCAGCGAAAGGGCGATACGTCGGCGACCTCAAACGAAGAAAACTGTACCATCCTAGCCGACTACTTTAAGAACTTACTAAATTGCGATGAACCCAAAAATCCAATGAATACCGGAGAACCCATACTCAGACGCTCAGAATCGAGACCACTCTACAAAGAAGAAATCAAGCGCCACACTGCCCGACTCAAAAACAGCAAAGCGCCTGGAGATGACTCTGTCGTTGCAGAACTTTAGAAATATTCCCCTCACGAAGCAGCTGAAATCTTGCAGAAACAATTAGAACAAATTTGGAAAGAAGAAATCCTACCCAAAGCCCGGAAAACGGCGTTGATCCATCCGTTACACAAAAAAGGCAGCATGAAAAACGTCAACAACTACAGACAAATGGCCCTGCCACCGGTAACGTACAAAATCTCTCACTTGCTATCCTGGAGCGTTTAGAAGCCCAAGTCGAGCATCAAATAGGCGAATACCAAGTGGGCTTTAGGAAGGGTCGTTCAACTGCTGAACAGATCAACAACCTCAAAACGATCATCAGGCATTGCAATCTAAGGTTTGAACAGTACGTGTCAGTCATTGAACACTTTAAGAAAACCTACGATTCGATAGACCGGAAGGTTCTGCTAAACATCCTCAACGAATTCTGGGTTGACCTGAAACTGCTGGCATTAATTAGAGCCACTCTGACTGACACAAGATCCAAAGTAAAGTTCCTAGGATACACATCAGATACCTTCGAGGTGAAAACAGGAGTCGGAGAATGTGATGGGCTCTCTCCGACGCTTTTGAACTGCGTGCTCGAAACGACCATTAGGACCTGGCGAACAAAATTATTAGAGGCTGATTATAATCCTCTGAGAACGGGAACAAAGTCTAAGGGGATCATGATCGACTGTCTAGCGTTTGCTGATGACATCGCCATTCTGTCAAACGACGTAGGAACGGCTAGGATGAAAATCGACCTGGTGAAAGAAGTCGCTGAAAAACTGGCTTGCAGATTTTTGAAAAAAAAACGAAGTAATGACTAACATCAAAAATGCCCAAGCAAAACTCCAGACAAAATACGGGAAGACCAACCGAGTAGAAAAATTTAAGTATCTGGGTGAGATCATAATGAAAAATGGACTGTACAAAGACGCACTTAAGGAACGAGTACCAAAACCAAACTAAACCCCATGGCACTACAGCCCTTGAAGGGCCTTGGCCTACCAAGCGACCGCTTCTCAGCCCGAAGGCTTGCAGATTACGAGGGGTCGTGTGGTCAGCACGACGAATCCTCTCGGCCGTTATTCTTGGCTTTCTAGACCAGAAGGAACGAGTACACAAACTTGAAATAGCCAATCAAACGTCGCGCTCATATTAAACAAAAATGCTTGTCCCAAAATACTAAACTACATCATTATGAAACTGATCTGAAGACAGTAATTATGTATGCAGCCGAAACCCTATCCCTAAATGCTAATAAAGGACTTGTCGAAGAACTGGAAAAAAGGACGCAAAATCATTAGAAGTATCATGGGATCCAAGTACTGTACAACAATGGATCCCATTACAGAGAAACCAATAGAGATGTGTTCAGTAAAATAGAGAAAATTACAGAAACAAACCGTAAGAGACGGGCTCGATATTACGGTCATCTCAAACGAATGGGCGGAAACAGACTGACTAAAGAGATCTTTCACTTTTTTCACTCCAAACACAAAACCACAATGCCATGGTTTATGAACACCAAAGAAGACCTCCAAAAGCTGCATATAAAACCCGAAGATTCTTTCAATAGAGATCTCTTCCGCAAGAAGATACTGACAAATGGGCTAAACCGAGGGAAGCAACTGAAAAGAAGACAATGTACCACCTGGTTAGAGGAATGCAAGCTGACCTACTCAAAAGAAAGGGAAGCAAACTCCCAAATGTAACAAGACCTAACGTGGTCTTAGATTGGCTCCAACGAATAATAATCATAACAATACTAATAATAGTAATAATATTAATAGGGTATAGTACACAAGGTGTGCAAAGTTGTGCTATCTCGGACTGTGCCAGTCCGAGTGGCTCAGACGGTTGAGGCGCTGGCCTTATGAACCCAACTTGGCAGGTTCGATCTGGCTCAGTACGATGAGATTTGAAGAAGCTCAGGCCTCGTGTCGATTTACTGGGCCATAATCTCATGCGGGACTAAATTCCAGCACCTCCACGTCTCCGGAAACCGTGAAAGTAGTTAAACTAACACTTGCTTAACTGGGGATGGTCCGTAATTTTTTTTGGTGGCGGGAGTATGAATTTGTTTCTGCGCTCGCACAGTTATTTGTATCAACTTATACCTCTGTATATAAACTCACACATCACAATATTTTATAGGGTTTATAAGCCTGATGCTATTTCCCCCCAACCCGCTCGAGAGAAGTAATAGCCTTCACTTTCTTCTTCGGTACGTTGTTTGGTTAAGTTTAATCTCGAGTTAACACATCTGTGATCAATATCGTCATTTTTACCCATTTGTACATGCCTCTCACCGGAGAGGAGAAATGAAAACCCGTTCCTTACCAGGGGGACTGGACTTCTATCTCTCCCGAGGGAGGCTGAGGAAACATGACGACGCAGTGTTTCATGCTGAACCCATCATTCACAGCCATCAAAAGGGACCCTTAAATTTACTAGCCATCATAGCCGCGAGATACGTTGTTGGGAAAGGATCATCCATTTTTGTATCATTACTTGAGGAGCACCCTGTTTCCTCTTCATATTTCGTATCCACGAGACAAGTGCTTTGAAGTTGAATTGTAATCTCTTTGGGCAGGAAAAATCCAGATTTGTAAGATCCCAGGGGAGAATTTCGGATGAATTCAAGTATTCCCGTGGCTAATTTCTAAACTAAGATGATTATCCATATGTAAATTAGAACTTGGATTGGTACAGTGGAACGCCCAGTAAATTGGAATAAATTATCATGTTATCAATTCTCTTCTGGCCAAAGATGGGAAGATTGTACGAGGCGTGTTGAAAATTCGAAGCCACACGTGCATTACGTCATAGTGGGGGAAAATTAATTATCCGACCCGCGATTCACCTTTTTTTACTTTAAAGAGGCAAATTGAAATTATGAAATCATCAGATTCATATTCCTCGAATAGTTCTGAACATTATGAGTATCAACAACAAAGATGAGACCCATGGGAAAACACTGCTGTCTAATGTGACGAAACATTTATATCACCTTCTCGCGCCAAAAGGCAGGCATATACTGGGATTGTCGACTGAGACCAAGGCATTCTATCATTGGCAGTTCGGGAGGTAATACCTCTGTTTCGTCTTGGTCATTTATTTATGTGGAGATGGTATTGAATACTCAAGATTGATCATGGTAAGAATGAATACCAGCCTAGAAGAATTACGGTAAGAACTGGTGGAGTGTGAAATGAAATAAATACTCATATTCGTGTGAATATAACATTCGTCCTTTATTTGGCGAAGGAAAACATCAACGACATATCTCAGGTCGCGAATTTCAGTATATTCCGCTTGCCTGTTAAATGTGTCGGATAGCGTAAATGTTAAAATATGAATAATAAGTGAATTGATAATAAATTATATGTTCTAAGTGTACAGGGCTTTATATAGTTATCCAAAAAATGTAAGAATATCCGAGAAGAAACATGTGAAATTATATTAAAGATTCACATATATTTATAGAGAATTAAAATTTTCCAGTGTGTAGAATGTAAGAAATAGGACTGAGTAATGATGATAATTAAGAATCTCCGAGAATAAATGTGTGAAATATGCATACTGTGTGTCAGCATGGTGCGTTAAGCCCTAGTTGAGGGTTCGGCGAACGGCAATGACTGACAACATGCCATTATTCAGCAAAAATCCAGATGGGTGTATTCTGCATCGTTATGTTCTGTGTAAATAAGGGCCAAAGATTCAGGCCGACAATTTGTTGTTTTTCTTTGCTTTTGTATAAATATTAAGTGCTGTGTGTCACAGAGATGTTTTCCGTGTGGCCAGTGAGAAGTTTACGCAGATTTTATGTTAAAATACCAGAGTTTCAGATAGTTATTTTTAATCGGATTAAAGGAGGTATGGGATAATGATAAGTTCTATGCCAGTTTGTCGTTAAAGAATTAGTGTGTCAAGGTTTTGTGTCAAATTATAATGTATAAATGTAGTTGAGTGTTGCAAATTTTGTTTTGTATATATCGGTCTAAATAATTAAGTCATGACCAACGTTATTTACCTGTCATTTTCAGTTTTATATTTATTAGAAGTTTCTTCCGGTAGTTCGCATAAATTCAGTACGATGACGAATCCGTGAAAAGGGCCACGATATGAAAATAGAAATAAAATGAAATGAAATTAAGATAGGCCACATAAAATTGTGTAAGAAATTACTCTGAAATCAGATATACATCAATAGCCATGATGAGGAAGGGACGGACCATTAGGGACAGTGTTAAATAAATTAGTGTAGTTGAATTCCTGGATGATGTGGTGCCCCGAAGGAAACAATAGAATTCAGGATGTGTGATGCTCCTGAAAAGATAGTGAATGAGTTGTGGGATGATTACCTGAGGAAATAATGTGTTAGAATGTCATAGAAGACATTTGTAATGTCCAGCGTTCGAAGACCGTTTGGTTCGAGGAGTTATGTGAGAAATAAATTCATTTGGAATGAGTATGTATTGAAACCGTTCATTACCATGCTAATATATATGTCATGATGTCCAGCAAGACATGTGTGCATTTTCCGCATCATTCTGTGAAATAGTTTGTTGTAACAAACATTTATGCCCGGTTCTGGATACGAACGACGCTGCGCGAGCTCGAACGCAGAAGCCCTAAGTACGCGTAAAGAGAGGGAGAGCTCTCAGTACAGCGTGGCCTAGGAATTGCCCTCTCTATTGTGGAAGCGAGTGCGATATAAGACGCTATGTTCAACTGATGCATATGTCAGGAGGCGGAGTTAACTTTACAGGGTTCTAACTTGAGAACTGGATATTCTCACCGATTTCCCTGCATATTCTTAGATACCAACCCACAAATTCGCGCGTCAAGTAATAAAAACTACGTCACAAGCCTACGAAATTTACAAGTAAGGAATCAATGAACGGAGCATAATTTGTAGTACTGTATAATGTAACAAGATGTATTACTTATCGAGTGCATTCATAAAGACACACTTTAGGCAGATGTGTAGTGATGAAAACGAGCTGGGTTTATCACTTATCTCGACACAGATAGGGGATCCCCAATGCCCCCATCCCTTCGCGTGCTACAATGTAGGATGATGCTTTAGAGATTACCAGTATACTTGCGATGCGGTTCAAACGAAAACCGATCAGTAAATAGAGGAGATCACGATCAATGAAATGAATATCTATTCGACTCAGGGAGACAATTATTAGAGGAGCAATTTTTCCAATGCGGGAGGAGTTTTCCCTCTCCGTAGCCGACGACCCGTGCCTTCCATACTGTATAAGGACAGTCAGAACAACCCTCGACACTCAGTATATTCGGCATAGTGCTAGCCAGAGGTCTACTCTACATCAGTCCGATAAGCATTCATAGTGCAGTTACAGTCTTTGTGTGTGAAGTTATAGTTATGGTGTGTGGATGTGTGAAATATCAACCTCAGCATTCAATAAGGGAATGCAGACGAGTAGTATTAATGCAGGTTAAGTGAATATGTACAGAAAGAACGGGTAACATTACTAAAAATAATCATGACGTAGTGAGTTTCTGAATATAAAGAGCCAGTAGTAATTGTACTGTGATTAATGAATGTGCAGTTGTCACACACAACCAGCCTGATAAATAAGCGTTGCCAGATTAGCTAAAGAAGTGTACCATAAATGAAGAGTGACGCTCACATAGGAACAAACAACTCAGTAAACATTTATCTCTATAACGATCGGGAATCGAGTAGCGTCTTTCAGGAACAGTAATCGCTAATTGCGAAGTCCATTTCGAGTCTATGAATGCATCTATCAGTGATATGTTATTCGAAGTCATATAAGCAGTGCTTCAGCTAACTAATTCCTAATTTGTTCGCATGTATGTGAGTGTTCGTCGAACCCAGGATTTACCACTCCAAGAACGCGCCTGTGTGCCTGCGAAATTGCTGATTGAAGACAACGCAGAACACCCAACAGATGCAAGTAGCAGACCAAGATATCATGGATTCAGCGTGGAACGAGATGAACCTACGATTTACTGCTAGCAAGACAGCAGTTATGGGTAACTAAATCAATATTGGTAACTCCAGATGACAGCACATTACACCTCAATATGATAAGTACATTCTCATGATATTCTTAACATGAAAATCAGCCGTTTAGCATTAATATGTAAAAATTAACTTTGTAAATAGAATCTAGCAACATGCATTTTGAATTTTCTCATAACGTGTAGGTGACGCAATATGCGTTTTTCAATGGGGTAAAGTTTCCTTTATTAATTTTATTTCCTTCTTTTCTGGGATTATTGGTTAATTACAAAGTTATTCCATGGATTTGTATGGACGAGTGTATACGGCCCTACAGTTTGTTATGTGTTTGAGTGAAGCATTCGTAAGGGTGGACTTCATAATCCATTTCAGTTTCAATCAGCTGATATGAATCTTCTTAATTTTTCGAATATAGATTTGTTCAGAAGCTTCACAACTTTCATGGTTGAATACAGTTACTCTACCTTTTAGTGTAAGGATGCTGACGAGTGGAGAAAGGAGAGATAACTCGAGGTGCGAACCAATGACTTTAGTTACCTAGATACTCAAGTGAGTGATATGCTTACGTTAAATCCTTGTCGGTAGGATCCTCTTAATGTGTGAATAACGTGGATACTAGGTATACGTTTGTGGAAATGAAGGGCGAATCTGTATAAGTGAAAATGCGTAAGGCGATAGATTTAATAATAATAATAATAATAATAATAATAATAATAATAATAATAATAATAATAATAATAATAATAATAATAATAATGAGCTAAACCATTATTGAAATCGGCTGAGGCAGAGAGATAACCTGATATTTTAAGAGTGTCCATAAATGGTCATAGGCTCGGAGGACATCAGATAATTGAATTAAGAATTACGTGTTTATGTCCGGATTATATTGTATATGTTCACTCAGCTTGGTGGGAGCCCACGGTATCCTCAAAGTGAGAGATTTATGACCACAGAAGGAATGACAGGGGGGATGAGTGCCAGACCCTAGCTGCTTGTCCCGTTAAATATCTGTCAATCGCTCGCACAAACCGCCTAAGGGTTTTTCAGATATCACACTGTACTGAATATCCACGTGTCAATAATTTCTTATCATCAATGCTGTGTGTTTTTATGGATCCGATAGGTGATGTGCTCCTCCGATTTATATATCTAAATAAGACCCTAGTAGAGATTTTCAGGTAGCGCGAATGTCTGTGCATCTTTAAACGTAAGTGTAATGATGATGATGATGATGATGATGATGATGATGATGATGATGATGATGATGATGATGATGATGATGATGATGTTTGTTGTTTAAGGGGGCGTAACAGTTAGGTCATCTGCCCAAACGTACGTTTGATCAGGATATGTAACCAATAAATAGCTATGAAAGTAAGCGCATATTCACGTAATACTGATATTCTGAATGGGTTGCTAATCCTTTCACTGAATTTCTCCTTGTGGGGGGTGTTGCTGAGAAAGTAAAGGAATTACCGTAGCAATGTCAGAGTACTGGAGAGTAGCAAGAGCAAAATTCTCCTGTCATTGGTTGAAATAACTGAAAGTTTTAGCCTTATATATATTAATAATAATATTATTATTGTTATTAATCGTAATCATGTGAACTGTTTTGCATCCCACGAAATATTTATACGTATTTCGCTCCATACGAGTTACTTTTCGTGCCGGTAAATTAGACGTGGTTAGTGCGTAGAGTAATTTCAAATACCATCGGACTGAGCAGGGATCGATCCTGCCAAGTTAGCCTCAGAGAGGCCGTGACAGAAAATTCCCGCCTTAGTTGGCTTGAAGTTAAGCCGAATACTAAAGCAAAGGCAAGTCTCGTAATGTGTTAAATGCAATGTTCTCAGCAAAAATATTCAGATCCTAAATGTTATGTCCACGTGTTACAGCCGGAATGAGCGGCTCAGACGGTAGAAGCACTGGCCTTCTGAGCTCATATTGGTAGGTTTGCCCTTGGCGCAGTCTGTTGGTCAAATATATCAGCCTCGTGTCGGTAGATTTACTGGCACGGAAACAAACGAATTCCTCTGGGACAAACTTCTAGCACCTTGACATCTCCGAAGACCGTAGAAGTAGTTAGTGGGGAGTAAAATCATTATTATTGATGATGTTTATTATTTAAAGGGTCCTCACAGCTAGGTCATCGGCTCCTAAATGTACGAGGTGCAACGAAGTGAAAATTCAAATTTTAAAATTGGTCTACTGACTACGGTCTAGAACGAATGATGATGAAAGAAATGATCGTGAAACCAAAACAATCAGTGGATCCAACTCACAATGTCTTAATTACTGGGATGATGCTTATTATGTAAAGGGGTCAAAAATCCAGGTCACCGGCCCCTCATAATGGTACTAATCACTGGCAAAGCAGAACCATGGTGTTCCTCCTTGATTAGTACTAATCCCAGGTAACGCAGACTCATGTTGTTCCTTGCATGGTGGTGCTAATCATAGGTAATGCAGACCCATTGTATGTCACACATAATGGTACCACTCACAGGTAACACAGGCCTATGGTATTCCTCACATAAGGGAACTACTCACAAGCAACGTAGACCCATGGTATTCCTCACATAGACACACTAAGCACAGGCACAAGCCACGTATACGCATGGTGTTGCCCACATAGTCGTACCAATCGTAGGCAATATAGACCCACCGTGTATCACACATTATGGTACCACCTACAAGCAACACAGACCCATGGTGTCCCGCACATACGGGTACAACTCTCAAGCAACGCAGACCCATGGTGTTTCTCATGTAGTGGTGCTAATCACAGGCAACGTAGACCATGGTGTTCCTCATATAGTGGTGGTTCTCGTAGGTAACACAGACCCATTCTGAACACAGTTAAACCATCCCATTCGATAGCAGCTCATCCCTTTGTCGCCCCCTTTTAGGCGCCTCTTACGACAGGCAGGGTATACCGTGGGTGTATTCTTCCTCTATGTCCTCCAGACAGGGAGTTTAAAGACGAGAGCCATTAAGGGCGTTAGAATGAAAGATTCCCTAGACCTCGAATAATCTAATACCGTCGGGGTCGGAAAAGAACAAGAGTTGAGTAGGGAAAGTCGGACAGTATAGATGAAAGTGAGGAGCCTGGCACAAGTAAGTGGAAGCAATGCCAGGACTCAGCTAAGGGACCCGCGGTCGCAACCCACGCTTTCAAATTGAGAGACCCTGTGGCCCCTTTCAGCCGCCTCTTACGACAGACAGGGGATACCATGGGCGTATTCTTCACCTGCTTGCCCCACCCACAGGGGTATTATTATTATTATTATTATTATTATTATGAACTTGTTACATATTATTATTACATATTATTATTACATTGCAGGTCCAGGACAGGAAGCGTTAATTCCATTTTGAATGAGGGACGGTCGTCCTTTTCCTTTTTTCGTTTGGGTCGCAGGACTTGGCCACATGACATCTTTACGCCATTTGGGTCCCTAACCTCGTTAATACTGGAAAATAAATAAAAGAGGCAAACTTGAAGCTTATTTGGATTCCACGATAACTACTTTTGCATCCTGCCACGTGTAACCATTTACTCATTACGTGTCAACTTGAGTACAATGAGTAAACAAGAGGATGTTTTTGTAACTTTGAGGTCATCCAAGCAATATAGTCATATTATATAAACACGCACGCGTGCCAGAAGTGAAGCTAAGTAATCTATATTCTTGGCAAACACTGGACAAAGTGAATTGGTTGGGATGACACCAAGCAAAGCAAGCACGTCTGATTTACAGCTTTAGCAACGCACATACGTAGTTGTGGCGGACCTCATCGTTCGTCAGACTCCGTCATTGACCTATACCAGTACAACGCACAGCGCCTTCGCTGAGTAGTCAGCGCACAGGCCTTCGGTTCAGGTGGCCCTGGGCTCGATTCTCGATTTACAATATACTGCACTGCCAATCTATATAGAAACAAGTAATTGTGAAAACATTCTTCCACATAAAGTTGAGCGTCAGGGAGGACATCTGACGGTAAAACTACGTCAAATTCAAATTTACATCCAAGAAATTGGGAAAAGGCCAGGAAGAAGACTGCACTGTAAGAAACCGGACCATAGACTATTTTTTTCTTTTTTGCTACTTGCTTAACGTCGCACCGGCACAAATAGGTCAAATGGCGACGATGGGATAGGAATGGATTAGGAGTGGGAAGGAAGCGGCCGTGGCCTTAATTAAGGTACAGCCCCAGCATTTGCCTGGTATGAAAATGGGAAACCACGGAAAACCTTCTTCAGGGCTGGCGACAGTGGGGCTCAAACCCACTATCTCCCGGATGCAAGCTCACAGCTGCGCGTCCCTAACCGCACGGCCAACTCGCCCGGTCATAGACCAGTTACTCCTCTTGTTCATTTAATAAAATTCCTTTATTAATACCGAATGTCGATGTATGTGCCAGTTTTCGTTGTTGTTGTTGTTGTTGTTGTTGTTGTTGTTGTTGTTGTTGCTATTTGGTGCTTGAGATACGTATGGTTATACGCCTTGAGTGTTATTCGGTAAAAAATAGATACTTGGATTTTTAGCCCGTGTTAATATACACGACTATAATTACTTGGGCTTAGGTTTGGACGAAGTAACACTGACATTGTAATAAGGCACTCTCCCACGGTTTTTAAGGAGTTTGGTGGCGAAGGGAGGGGTAACCTCAAAGAGAGGCCATGATAAGGATAGCCACTGCTGTAACCATGATTTTAACTTCGGATATCCGAAGTGTGCTACTTCCTACTCAAGTCGTGAGGATCACTGAACGTGCTCGCTAAGAGATAGCACTACGACTTAAGTACATCACGTTGTTCCAGACTTTAAGAAAGGAATCAATATACAGTAAAATAACAAATTGAAACAGAATGCCATAAATGACATAAATACACCAAATAAGAAAAGAGTGGTATTTTTTAAAAGTAAGGTCATCAACACGATTCGAATCACGAGTGACAATGGACATGAATTACAAGTCCAACATATTACCTACTACGCTCCACCAGATAATAATAATAATAATAATAATAATAATAATAATAATAATAATAATAATAATAATAATAATAATAATAATAATAATAATATATGATTGCATATTCTCTTGGTATGGAATATTATAGGATAATCTATTTGAGGCATATATTTTCGTCAATCATAAAACAATTCAGGATATTTGGGAAGTCTCTTTTATATTAGATAATCGTACTTTTCCAGGTACGAATTAGTAGATATCTCGGTTGGACCTGTCTTGGTTGATCGATTATTCACTTGGAGCTACAGACAAACTGTGACCCGTACAACCGATATGCAGCTGTTCAATCAGATGTCCTACATTCTTCCGAGTTTATTGTCTCTCTTATCTGACAGCTGCTTACTTGAACTCACGAGCCTAAGTGAATACATTTCTAATCCGCAGCTATTCTGAATCAAGTTAGAGATGCTACCCCTACACTAAGAGACTTGTAATCTATCATACGAACAGAATATGTACTTATATTGTACGAATTGTTTTTGAAACTCCCAACTAACTGTTTTAAAAGTCCACAAATTTCTAAAAATCGTTCTAGAATTACCAAAACAAAGCAATCTCAGTAGAGGACATGGAAGCCCTGGAGAAGTGGATGATAAAGGATTTAACCGTTCCTTACCTCGGCAATAAGTGAGATAGAGCTATTAGCCTTGTTCCCAGGAATTAACGTGGTAATAATTTCTGGTGTGAGCTGTGTGAACCACAGGATCATATAGGCCCTACGTCTAGAGAAGTGGAAATCTCCATTCCAAATTTTTCAACTTCTTGACCAGGAATCGAACCAGAGTCCTTCCGTGTGAACCGAACAGGCCCTTTACCACCTCGGCCAGACAGCCCGTTTCAAAACTTGTGCCCAAGACAATGTAATATAACATTATAACGGCGTGGGTTTCTCTGCTGCAAATAATGCATGATTCATCGTTTGATTTGTTTATAAGTAATATTTAAGTATATCATTAAAGCTTGTTGACTTGAAGGAGCACATTCCACAACCAAATTATGGTAGATTCGACCATTAATCCGACAATGAATGTGGCAAAGACGACAAAAGCTAATTCCGACGCAAAATAAAATGCTGTTCCTTCAATCGGATGAAATGAAATGGTGTATGGCTTTTAGTGCCGGGAGGGTCCGAGGACACGTTCGGCTCGCCAGGTGCAGGTATGTTGAATTGACTCCTGTGGGCGACCTGCGCGTCGTGATGAGGATGAAATGATGATGGAGACGACACATACACCCAGCCCCCGTGCCAGCGAAATTAACCAATGATTTTTAAAATTCGCGACCATGCCGGGAATCGAAACCGGGACCCCTGTGACCAAAGGCCAAGCGCGCTAACTATTTAGCCATGGGGCCGGACTTTACTCGGATAATTCTAGCCTTACCAGAAAGTTTCTCTACAAGCAACTGTCATCTGAATTGCATGGTTTTCTTAACCGGGGCCCATGCCGCACGCATCAGAAATGTCCTCAGTTTAATTCGTAACCTTTCCAGACCTCAGCCTTGTTAGCTAGGAATCGATCCGATAGCTTCCGAGTAAAAGCAGACACGCTAGCCTTAACAAAATTACTGGTCTGTAACAATAACTGTGATTATAGGTGATGATATAAACACTGGACATTCAAAAAAGAATGGAAAGAAGAGGAGAGGACTTGATCCTCAGAAAAGGACGTTCGGGGATTTGGAAGTAAAGGAAGGCAAAATAGGATTAATTACGCCCGGAGAGGATTAGGCGAAACGTTTGAAGCTCCAGATCCCGCAGGACCATGCTCCACAAACCTGTGAAACCTCCATATGATATTTGTCTACTTTCTAGATATCTTACACATTCCGTTCGTTTAGAGTAGGCTTGGACTGGAGTCCAATTGCTTTATGGTAGGGTTAATAACTACCTAATTATTTAACAGAATTATGCAGATACAGGAAAGACTCAAAATTAGGTAACGTGTTGTGGTGTCAATATGAAATTACAAGACTCCTAACAAATTCGATGTAAAGTTCTATGAGTAATCTAATATACATGAGGCCACGCGTTATCTTATTGGAACACAATAGTCTTTCCATTCTTTGTTCTGGCCAATTTTGCTGAACACATCGGCTTAGTTCCTCCCATCAGTTGCATTTCATATCTCATTGTTCAAATGTTTTGGAGCTGCTCACTCTAAAGCTCGATCTGAAGATCTAGGAACCACCAGGCAATAATCTTTCTGTGAATATTACTCTTTCCTATTTGTTTACTCTACCGAGAGTGTTGTCAAAGCAAGAGAGTTCGTAGTTTTACATGACTGTCGTTATCGTAACCACAGCCAAATTACCTCTAGTTTTACGTGGAATCCGAACTACAGGGACGTGAATTTTTATTATTTTTAATATCGCATGCACTGACCGGGATTCGAACCACGGGCACCTTGGTGAGGAGCTAGCAAAGATGTTACTCGGTTATCATGGCCCCGCGCAACGCTGTCGTAGGCATTTCTTATTTGTTTCAGTTTTGCATTCACTGATAGATTACTGGCGTACGTTATTTCTCTCTGACAAATTGTGTTGGGACGTTATACACTGGCTGGAAAAATGTCCAAACACCATGAAATAAGCAGTGTAGAACAGAGAAATTTTAGCAATATATTTGTTGAGGTAACATATCTAATTGATCAAAGGTACAAGACTACAGGTTAATATCCGTGCGAGAAAAGCCATCGCAAATGTGTTATGCTGGTCCATTGATAACCGGTGTAATCGCCTGACTGTTGAATGCAGGCATGCAAACATACATGCATTCTGTCGCACAGGTGCCGGATGTCAGCTTGTGGGATGGATACCCGTGCCTGTTGCACTTGGTCGGTCGATATAGCGATATAGCGATATGCCGGTTGTGAATGACGTTGGAGTGTTCGTCAAATGATGTCCCATACGTGCTCGATTGGGGACTGATCAGGGGATCGAGCAGAACAAGGGAATCTGTTGACACTCTGTAGAGCACGTTGGATTACAACAGCGGCATAGGGGTGAGCATTGTGCCGTTAGAGAACACCCCCGGGAATGTTGATCATGAATGGCAGCACAACAGGTCAAATCATCAGACGGACGTTCACATCTCCAGTCAGGGTCCGTAGAATAAAAACGAGAGTGCTCCTGCTGTCATAGGGAATTGCTTCCCAGACCAGAACTCCTGGTGTAGGTCCTGTGTGTCGACGCCGCAGACAGTGGAATGCAGGCGCTCACCTGCCCTCCTTCTAACCAACACACGGCCATCACTGGCATCAAGGCAGAACCGGCATTCATAGGAAAACACAAAGGACATCCACAACATCCTTCAATGAGCTGTCACTTGACACCACTGAAGTCGCAGACGGAGGTGGTTTGGGGTAAGTGGAATGCACGCCGCATTACGTATGACTCGGAGCTGTCCTTCAAGTAACCGATTTCGAACAGTTCGTTGTGTCACTGTGAGGCCAACTGCCGCATGAATTGCTGCTGCAGACTCAGTCGGCTGCACCACACCCATACGCCGAATACGGCGGTCCACCCTCTCGGTGATGCCACGAGGACGTCCGGAGCCAGGTCTTCTTGCAAGCGTACCTTTTCGTGACCACTGCTGCCAGCACGCATGCACAGTGGAAACATTCCTGCCAAGTCGTTCTGCAACGGCGCGGGAGGTAAATCCACATTCACGTAGCCCCATTATACGGCCTCGTTCAACCGCAGTGAACTGTTGATACTGGCCTCGTCGTCGTCCTAAAAGCATTCTTGAACCACTCACAGTCACTCCGTCCAATCTCACAGGTAACCAGCGCTCTTGCATAGTACAGCCCGTATTTAAAGCAAACCTCATGTTCTTTTTTTTTTTTTTGCTAGTTGCTTTATGTCTCACCGACACAGATAGGTCTTATGGCGACGTTAGAACAGGAAAGGACTAGGAATGGGAAGGAAGCGGCCATGACCTTAATTAAGGGACAGCCCCAGCATTTGCCTGGTATGAAATGGTAAGCCACGGAAAATCATCTTCAGGGCTACCGACAGTGGGGTTCGAACGCATGATCTCCCGGATGCGAGCTCACAGCTGCGCGCTCCTAACCGAATGGCCAACTCGCCCAGTAACCTCATGTTCAACGTCATGGGGCTGCTACTAGCGCCACGCTACTGTGATTTTCGGGAAATTTGAATCGGCATCATCTTTCAGATATATAAACACGCCTACCAATGTTCGTTAATCTAGCATAACCCCTTCCTGTTGCTTGGATATTTTTTACCGGCAGTGTATAAAGAAATGAGAGGACTAGATGCAAAACCGGCAATCCCCAATTTTTAGAGAAAATGAGTTATGGTTGGATTACCATTTTCATCTCCACTTTTCGGAGAAAATGTGTTATGGTTGGATTACCAATTTTCTGAGGTGTTTGCGATCTGTTTATAAACTTGTTTGGTTGCAAATGCGGCTATATCCACCTCAAATAGAGGGTGAAAACTAGGGGTTAGTTGTAAACTTGGCAAACTCTTTACGGAGTAGAGGTGCAGAACCGGCTTTCTCCACGGCTCAACGTGACTCAGCAATACCACGCTTTCCTTGAACATTGTGATGACATGTTTGTGACATTAGCGCTTCTACGGTCAAGAACGTCAGTGGTTAGCAGCTGAAGTCCAGTCGAGTTGCCAGTCTAGAGTAAGTTCTGTAGATTGTTGTTGTAATCATTTAGTAAGTGACTTTTGCAGATTGTTGGCACACTAACGACCTGATTTTATTTACTTTGTCTAATAATAAGAGAGAGGGGTCATGGAGAGCAGTGCAGAGCCCGTTTCACCAATCAAGGCAAGAAAGAGGCAAAGACAACAGGAAAATTGGAAAAGGAATATCAGAAATCAAAACAGGTGAATATTATAGTAGGCTTTGATTTACGATGTGCATAGTGTCTTATGCCACCGTTGTTTGAAACAATTCTCGGTACACTTAAAAATATGACACCAAAGTAAGGAATGGTGTGTGTAAAAGATCGTTTGTGTCCGTTCATCTGTCTGATGCCACATTCTCGCCCGTCGTCCCTGAGTGCGAACATTCGACTCATGCTTATCACTGCTCGATCCTAAAAATAGGCGAGATCACCGATTTTCATAAGCCGTTCTATGCTACACAGGATAAACAGATGCAAGATGCGTTCCTAGTAAGGTACTGCTCAAGTTCCGTCTGCAAATTTATTCGCGCCAAAAATGAAACCCGTGCTCCAAAAGTGTCTGCAATACGGTGTCATGTTAGGAATGGACGAAATGAACACGTGGCTGTCTGTCAAGTAGCATTATTGAAAATACTACACATTACAAGACAATGACTGCAGTTTGTCATTAAGAACTTTGCAGCTACAGGGAAATCACCAAAATAAAGAAAGAGGAGGAGGAGATCACGCCGGACACAAGTATCGCACCCAGAGGAAATCTGTGGTAAATTTTATAAGGAAATTTAAGTGTGTTGGTGCATATTATACAAGATCGGCAACAAACGTCAGACGATACTTACCATCCGATTTTAATATCAGGAGTGTGTGGCGGATGTATAACAGCAAAAAGCAAAAAACAACTTTAAATGTCAAGGAATCTTTTTTCTGGGCTGTGTTCAATAAATCGTTCAATCTGGGTTTCGGAACCCCTCGTACTGATGTATGTTCCACCTGTTTGTGTTTAGATGAAAAAATTAAATGTGAGGTAGATCCAGCCGAGAAAAGTAACATTTCTGTTGAAAAACACGTTCATACGTTACGAGCAAAACGTTTTATTCATTACTTCGAGAGAGGACGAACACTCTCCTCATTCTGAACTTTGACTGTCAGCAAAATCATGTTTTGCCTAAGTTATCTGATCAGTCCTGTTACTACAGCTGGAAACGGTATCTTTATAACATGTGCTTTGTACAAGGTTCTTGTGGAGACCAGGAGACAGTGGATACGACTTTTGAGTACACAATCATGGGGAGAAAATGAGTATCACAAGGGCTCCAGTGAGATCGCCCCCGCTGTCCATCACAGACTCAGCCAGGCGGAATTCTCTGGTATAGAAACACTGCTACCATATGTCTTTTCACGAGAGTTTAATCCTGATGCAAACATGGTATGTCCACGCCTCCGCCAAAGAAAGAGTTGTGATTCGCTGAGCGTGTAGTACCGACCTCCACCCCGTCAACGTCTCGTGTTCGGACGTACAGGGCTGCGCATCGCATACAACAGTGCGAAGATCTGAACTTCTGAATAAACGACTAAACCTGGATTCTGTTCACTTAGTTTTTTGAATACATTAACAATGCTCTGCCTATGGCCACTTCTGAGCGGGTTTCCTCTTTTCTGCTTCACTACACGCGATGGTCCTACCTCTTGCTCCATTTCTCTCACTATGAATACTGACACTGACTGTTGGTTCTCACTACGAGGAGACTTCCTGTATTACACCACGCCTTATGCCTTCATTTCTCGTTATTTAATCACTATTTTATTAAAACAAAACCATATATATACCGGTATATATGACAACCATATTTGAATTTGACTACGTACTCTTCCAAACTCTCTAAATGTAATAAACTAAAATAAAAAATTAATGCAACGTACTACTTTTCTTCGAGCTCGCATACAGTCGAGTGAGTGCGACGGTTGCTTCTCCAATCAACTACGTCTATGTCCACGTGCAAGGTGCTCAGCCTATTTGTTTAAATCAGGATTAAACTCAGGTGAAAAGCGGAATAGTATACGACGGGTGCGGTAGGGGGGGGGGGCACAATAAGAATCTCATCATCATCACCGCAGCCTGTGCTAAATGATTTCTGAATGCCCCCCGTACACTCAAGTCAATGGAAATGATATACCAGTAACAGGATATTCCTTTACACCTAGTGATCGTGTCTTTAGCAGAATCGAGCAGGTAGTAAGGCAAAGAGAAACTGTCACAAATCCGACTGAGTACAAACATATTTTTGAAAGATTTCGGACTGTTACTGAAATGGGAAAAAAAGCACTGGAACGTAGCACTTCAAATTTAATACCAGTAAGCGTTTCATTCTAACAAGATCCAAAACAAATCCCATGAACAGCGTGTTGGCGCGTGGAGAGCCTTATTACCGGACTGATGTTGGTGTAGCGAAAAGTGTATGTAAAACAGGCAAAAAATGATTAATCCAGCCGTAATCACAAAGGGTGTTGAAATTAACCCTTTGAAATTACGAGATGTTGCAAAATTGTTTACTAAACACTATGGTGACCAATGGAAAACCCTGAAAGACCTACGATTTTTCACCGACTTCATTGAGCTCAAACAACTTGAAGCAAACCAAAGGAGATGTTTATGGCTTGGCGAAAACTGAGGATCTCATTGTTTAAACTTTGTTCGTAACACCCCTGTTGTGGAAAATAAAACAAAATAATCACTGAAATTCCTGTGTTCGGATGTCCGGATTAATAGGAACATCCTGTTGTTGGACAACAATAACTGCTCATTATGCTGTATCATAACGGCAATATTACTTAGAATAGACAGAATATAGTTTGCTCTGCAGTATTAATCTTTTTTTTCACTCTTTTCAATCTCGATTCCTGGTACCACAGCAAAACGTTAGATGGTTTACTTGCATTTTCAATGGGTGAGATGCAAAACGGGCAATCTCCAGTATGTATTGTCTTCGTGTTAAAATCTTATTATATATTCTAGTTTGGCCATGCACTTAATGTCATTTATAAATCGAACACTACATTATAGAGGAATAGCCATAATATTACATTAATTAGTTAATGAGAAATAAAAAATCATCTCTCCTGTAAAATTCGACTGAGTAGAGAGTACCGGTTTTGCAACTAGACCACTCAAATGTACACGCATTTCGCTAAATACTGAATTAAAGGAATAATAATAATAATAATAATAATAATAATAATAATAATAATAATAATAATAATAATAATAATAATAATAATAATAATAATAATGTTATTAGCTTTACGTCCCACTAACCACTTTTACGGCTTTTGGAGACACCGAGGTGCCGGGATTTGTTCTCGCAGGAGTTATTTTACGTACCAGTAAATCTACCGACACGAGGCTGATCTATTTGAGCGCCTTCAAATTCCACTGGACTGACCCAGGATCGAACCTGCCAAGTTCGGAACAGAAGGCCAGCGCCTCAACTGCCTGAGCCACTCAACCCGACTTAAAGATCAGTATTTCGATGACAGAATCGTTGCTAACACGAGAATCACTAATACAGGGAGAAATGAAATGCTCTGCCTTAAGCATATGGAATAGCAGAGAATGGATTTGCAAGGCACAGAGGCTAAGTAAAAATCACGTTTCCTTCTTTTACTAACTTACTGTAAGTGCTATGAAGTTACGGGTATGACGTTGTGAAACACAGTACTTCGATATAAGGTGATACAATTTGTCAGAACACGCATAGCAGTGCAGCGGCTTGCCTTTCTACGCTGTCAGTCAGTCCAGCAGCAAAGTCAAGCGACCTGTTGTGACAAACACAACATAATATAAAACAAGATCTGAAAGGTTTACACCTTTCCAATTTTATTTATTGTAACTTAAGAAAGGTTACTTATATTTGATACTACTTTCGATCTTTCTAGGGGCCATCGTCAGTCAAAATCATTGAAGTTATGGCAAGACATGAATTATAATAGATAAAATTTAAAATTTATGAAACAAGCGTGTGTTGCTGATATTCAGTGCAAGACAAGTAAAACGTTGAATGATAAACACTCATTACGATCACACGTCTTGTGTAAGTTCTCAAAATGTTCTTCCAATTTGAAGAATGTACTTCACTAAAGGCCAGGTCAAATACTTAAAGTACTAGCACTTGAAGAACTGAATTCAGTTCAGCTGAAACAGGTTTAAACAGAAGAACGTTATTGGTACAGTGTTAAGATGTTAATTTGTTTTCAATATGGATCATTGAAAAAGTTGAAAGAGCAAAAGCAAAGAAATACAACAGAGCTGAGTTGTAGGTGGGAGGAGGAAGAAAAGGGAGGTTGAGTGTAGCCTAAGGTGGGGTGAGGGATGTAGAATGGTGGGTGATTGCTGGAAGGAATTTGGAGAAAGATAAAAAAGGGGGTTTAGAGCACTTAATTTATTTTTATTGAAAATAGGAATTAATAGTCGTAGATCAAATAAAGGGTTTGGTATTTCTGATATCTCATTAAGGCTGAAATTGGGATTAAAGTATTGATCCACGCGGATGAAACAATTTTCAAAGATATTGAGCAGAGAGCCCTTAATAACCATCTTTAAAATTTTCAGACCTTGATCAATATTCGTGAATTTATCGTTTGAGTCCGTCATATGTTTTCCCATGGCGGAAAATCTACTATGTTTATATGATTTACATGTCCTAAGTGCCTAGTGTCAATGTTTCTACCTGTTAACCGATATAGGTGGGCGGACAGCTGCTACATTTAAGCATATAAACTCCTGATCTACATAATTTATTATTATTAATTGAGTTTGTGTTGTGTAGAATTGATGCATTATTATTGTATGTTTTAAAAGATATTTTTATATCACGTCTTTTTGAAAATGTTAGAAACCTGGTGTATCTGTGAATTATTAACACTGAAAGTTAAAACTAAGGTTTTGTTCGGTATTTCTTCAGTACGGGTAGTGAAAAGTCGATCTACACAACACAAACTCAATTTAAAAAATAATAAATTCTGCATATATCAGGATTTTATATGCTTAAATGTAGCAGCTGTCCGTCCATCTACTGTATATCGGGACACGAGGTGTTTAGAACATGTAAATTCATGTAAACATAATAGATTTCCAGCTATGGAAAAACGTATGATGGACTGAAACCATAAATTCACGAATATTGGTCAAGATCTGAAAATCTTAAAAAATGGTTAATAAGGGCTCCCTGTTAAATATCTTTGAAAATTGTTCCATCCACCTGGATCAATACTTTAATCCCAACCTCAACCTTAATGAGACATGTGGAAAACCAAACCGCTTATTGGATCTATTAATTCCTATATCCAATAAAAATAAATTAATACTCTGAACTCCACCTTTTATTTTTCTCCAAATTCCCTCCAGCAGTCACCCATCATTCTACACACCTCAGCCCCACTTTAGGTTACACTATACCTCCCTTTTTCTTCATCCTCCCATCTACAACTCAGTTCTATTCTATTTCTTTCCTTTTACACTTTCAAATTTTTCAATGATCCATATTAAAAATAAATTAACATCTCAACACTTTACAATCAACATTCTTCTTTTCACACTTGTTTCGGCTGAAATGAATTCAGGAAGATTCTTAAAGTGCTAGTATTTTTAGTGTTTGACCTTGTCTTTTGTGAAGAAAACTTACACAACACGTGTGATCGTGATGAGTTTTTATCATTCAATTTTTTTACTTATCTTGCATCGAATATCAGCAACACACGCTTGTTTCAAAATTTGAAATTGCATCTATTATAATTCTTGTCTTGCCTTAACTTCAATGATTTTGAGTGATGATGGTCTATAGGAAGACCGGAACTAGTATCAAATATATGCAACCTTTCTTCGGTTACAATACATTGTATTAAATAGGAGGAAACCTTTTAGTTCTTGTTTTACATTATATTACTCTTCAGTACGGTATAATATTAAATGTATTACCTATTAAGCACAACACTGCTGGATGATGCTCAGAGTATTAGAGTACAGTACATTACAGTAAGCACACGAAATGGTTATTGCTACGGACGTGGTCTCTCTGTGGACTACAAGCACAGTTAAACTGCATTCTGTTCTTGCTGAAAAAAAAGAGATTTTTACAAGTGAGTTGGCGGATGTGGTTCTTACCTACGGTTAGGCATGTCGTATTTCAGAAGCTGCTATTTGATCGCACAGAGAACGATATCCTGATCGCCGGACACCCAATAGGCGACCGTTCTTTGTTGCGTACCAGTGAATGCGCAATACTGGTGGTGTTCTATTATCCTATCGAGACCCGGAGAGAAGCAAGCGAAACGTTGCGTGCGATGTTAATGTTTACCAGTGGGCTGCGCATCAGGCCCAACGTGTAGAGCGACTGTGATTATATCATGTGCAACATCTACAGTGCCTGCAAGGTGAGGAATTGCCACAAAGGTACGAATTATGTAAGAAATTGCACAACTGCCACTGTTCCCCTTCAAAGTGCTAGCCAGAGGCCAAGTCTGTTTTACAACCCATACATGTGTTCTCCTTAACCACATACGACGGGGCACGGACATTGTCAGTGGCGATTTACGGTTAATGTGTGGGCCAGTGTCAGTGGTGATTGCCTAATAGGACCCCACATATTAACCAGGCGCCTTAAGGTTGCAAATTACCTATGTTCCTCAGAGATGAACTACCAGCGTATCTTGATAATATACCATTAAAAGTGTGCATGACATGTACTTTCTTCGGGATGGTGCACCACCTGATGTGAGTCACGTGAATACCTTTACCGTCAAGATGTAATTTTGACAATCAGAAACCGGCCGCACATTCATTGTGACGAACTGTATTGGGTTGATCTAAGCGTGTGCCTTTATGCAATTACAATAAAACTGTTGACATTTTTCCCAGGTGACCTGAGTTTCTTGGAGGTGAAAGTTCTAGCTTTTAGTTTCAAGAAGCTACCTTCGAACCGTTGATTCACTGCTCTCATTTCAAATACTGTTATAATTATGTCATGGGGTTTACCTGTTAAATGCATGAACATCAAAACAGATCGACATTACAACTTTCCCCATTCACGTTTGAAACACAATAAGAACACGGGCGTTATGGATCGAGACAGAACGTCACAGAGAGATGCTGTCAAATATCAAGTTCAATCGTTTAAAACTTGTAATTTTTATTAAAATGTACGATTGGATACTGAGCATTCGAATAATATACCTGTCAAACAACACTCAGAACTTTACACGCAATGCAATATAAAACATTTTTCCATCTACCTAGTGCTTCAAGCTTAGCATTCCTTGCGGTGATAACGACTAACGAGGTGAAGACCTCGAACTGTGACGACAATCCTGCCGTACAATGAACAACTTTTCACAGCTGGTGAAGTTCATTGCAGGATTGAAATAAACATGTCGTTGCCATATAAAATTCTCTGCTGTGCTACAGAATGGGAGGTTTGAGATTCTCACACATTATTCTGTGAAAATTATTGTTCCAATTCAAAGCGAAATACACTGAGAATCTAGGCCCAAAGGAATTACAGTATGAGTCGCTTAGCGGTACGTTGGAAGATTACTAAGCATAAGGTTCGTGGTACAGACACGTTTTACCAGAAAGTAATGCGCGGTTTGGGTCACGTGGTTTCAGCATGCGTTCGGGAGATAGTTGTTTCGAACCCTACTCTCGGCAGCCCTGAAGATAGTTTTCCGTTGCTTCCCATTTTCACACCAGGCAAATTCTGGGTCGGAACCTATATTAAGGCCACGGTCTCTTCTTTCCCACTCATAGACCTTTCCGATCCCATCGTCACCGTAAGACTTATCTGTGTCATTGAGACGTAAAGAAAATTGTAAAAAAGTAGAGAACTTTGCTCTTTAGATTTGAATAAAAATAATACAAACTGGAATGGTAATTACTCGCCAAATTTTCAATTTAATACAGATGGAAGGATTTCCAAACTTGACAATTTACATCTATCCCGAAGATCTGAAATTCTAAACAAGTAACTTACAGAGGCCTTTCGTCACTTTAACCCTAAGGTCTTATCGTGACTTCTAATTCTAGATTTTCCATAAAAATTACTGTAACAATCATGTGTAGAGTAGAGTGTGAATAATAAGAGGAATATAAATGATGTCGGTATTTTAAATTGAACATTTAAATTTTTTAATACAGATCAGTGTCTTTGAGAAACCTTGTGATTTGATTGCACAGTGAAGGAGTTGTGAGAAAGGAGCTGTGTTATTATACTCATACAATTAAAGTTTTTGTTGATGTCGGAAATTTGTCCCGCAGGATTCCTTTAACGTGCCGGTAAATCATTTGAGACGATGGTGGCATTCTGGCATATTTGAGCATTTTCAAATAGCACTGGACAGAGTCAGAATCGAACCCGACAACTTGGGTTCAGAAGGCCAGTGTTGTTTTCTCTGAGCCATTGAGCTCGGCGAAAAGTGTGGTGCTGAGTAATCACATTCAGAACATGACTAGTGCATTTGAATGTTACGAAGTATTAATCCTCGGGTCATTTGTGCTGTAATAGCACTTTTCGGTCGAGTGAGGAAAGCAATGGCAAACTACCTCAATCCCCATCCTGCCATCGGTTTCTGTGGTGTCCATATAACTGCATTACCTTTGGTGGTGCTAGTTGAAGATCCAGCCAGCCTTCGGACTAATGACCTTAAAGAAAGGCTGGAACATTTTACTGAGCAAAAAATATGTATTTTTATCAGACTTTATTTGAACGAGAACGAGATCTGCTCATGGTTGATCAGTCAGAGAATTTATGGTCGAATTGACACAGCCCATGTACGTAGGCGTAACTTACATAGATGGTGTTTAATTTCCCTTCCGTGGTAAATATCCTATTTTCAGGTATAACCCATTTCCAAAATATCTAGCAGTCACGTTGGACAGGACTCTGTGCTAAAAAGAGAATCTCCCCAAGCTCTCCCATAAAATCACTACAACTAATAACATCCCGCACAAGCTTTGTGGCAGTTGCTGGGGAACCTCGATTGACTACTTATGATTAAAGAGTATCAATATTTTCTATCTTGCAGCGAAAAACTGCACTCCGGTTTATCTGGTAAGTGCACATGTACCAAGCTGAATGATACCATGTGTTGCATAACTGGTACCATGAAGTCAACCCCCCGCCACTGGCTGCCCGCACTGAGTCATATCCCACCACCCCATTTCAGGGGAAAGGAATCTCTACTGAGACAAGCAAAGGTAATCTGGATATCTCCCTCATTACCAATTAAACAGGAATTTGGTTACCCACCGCTACAACGACTTCAGTCCAAGAGATCGGCAAGTGCAGCGGCCGGTAAACTTATGACGGATCATTTCAATTTGAACGAGTGATGCCAGGATGAGTGGTCAAATGCAACATCTGGAAGCAAAGAAAATGAAGGGTTTCGACCTTCCAAGAAAACTATGGTGTTTCCTCAACAGATGTTCGCTGGAAATACTTGCGTCATAAGTGGTACTGGAGAGATTCGCCCGTGTGTGAATGCAGTGAGGAGCAGAAGACCATGGACCATGTCATATCCAGCGCTACCCTCTACATTCCTACTCTGGAAGCCCTAGCGATCTGTTTCATCTCACAGAAGGTGTTGTCAAGTGGCGGAAAAACTTGGACTTGTGAATTTGTTCAATAGTTGTAATCACCATACGATTAAATAAATAATAAGTGAGTCATGTGTACATAGAAGAACCGTACGACGGTAAGAATTTAAAGAACGAAAATTATTTAATTGAAAACATCAATCAGTGTGAAAAAAGAAAAGCAACGTCTCCCAGTTACGGGATATGAATTTGAACATGCCCTTCGGAGTCTCAAATAAGGTAAAGCAACAGGTGTAGAAGATAATATCCCTGCAAATTTGCTGAAAAATATACGTAATGATATAAAACACTAATTATTCGGAATAAATCGCATATGGCCCCCGGAGAGGCCTGGTGCAGGCCTTTTGCGAATAGACGGCCTATAGGTGACCTGCGTTTCTGAGAGGATGGGGTACTACCTAGGATGATTTGTACTGTTAAGACATCAAATAACACCCAGCTCCTGAGCCAGACAAATTAACACAGCCGGGAATCGAACCCGGGAACCCCTGGGCAATAGGCCAGCATGCATACCATTTAGCCATGGAGCTGGACATTCAGAATAATAAATGATTGCTATGAGTGAGGATTCATCCTTCCTGGCCCTTCCCACGTTACCTGGGTACGGCACATTGTATGGACTCAAACAAGTTTTACGGTCGGATGCCTTTCCTGAAGACAGTCCTATGCAGATGGATGAATTCACTACTGCGTGTGTTTATTTTGCTGGTTTGTAGTTTGGTGTGTTGTGTGCAAATAATGATGTGTACTGAGACAAACAGAAATATCCAGTCCCCGGACCAGACGAATTAACTATAAGGGAATAGAACTCGGGACCCTCTGAACTGGTGACCAGTACGCTGACCATTTGGCGAAGGAGCCGGACGATCGAATTCTGACTTATTACTAAATATTTGGGTTTTAAATCCAACGTCCCTGTTGATTTTTGAAGCGTCAATCGCATGGACATCTGATGAACAAGAGCAAACAAATTATAGGTCATTTTACGTTTCTATTCAATTTCTAACAATCAGCATGTTTGGAAGATATGTGAGTAGACAGATAACATTTATCATCAGGGTTCGAAATTTGGTGACCTAATAAATGCAAAAGAATGCACATGTACCAAGCTGAATGATACCATGTGTTGCATAACTGGTACCATGAAGTCAACCCCCCCCCCCCCCCCCCCCGCCACTGGCTGCCCGCACTGAGTCATATCCCACCACCCCATTTCAGGATAAAGGAATCTCTACTGAGACAGGCAAAGATAATCTGGATATCTCCCTCATTACCAAATACTCAAAACATGGTTTGAAACTTATTACATCATGTCCAGTACTCAGAGCATATCGAAGAGATGTTAAGTACAGAACAAAAATGGACAACCCGACACCAGTGGGAACCATACCCATATCTTTTCGATTTCGCGTCGGATGCTCTTATAATTGAGCTATGGTAGCCTAGGTTATGCTTTCTCTGTTGGGACGGATCTGAACTACAGGTCTGGTACTATTGCCAGCACAACTGCAGAATGCGTGGAAGCCATTTGTTAAGGGCCAGTTCAATGAATATTTAGTATATTCATTAATCATTAGATTGCATGTAAAAAGCCTGGATTCATTTTCAAACCATCTCTGCAGTGTTCACATGGAGAGAGGGAATATGACGATGTTACTGGTGATTATTCCGTCGGATGGAGACGTTGAGCCTTGAGCAGACCCTTTGGTGCTATTCGACAGGAGTAGGTATGTGGCACCTTCCTACTGTCACATCATTCATTTCATCTCATTAATTCCTCTGAGGAGGTTAACGTAACGAAGGGCATCCGATCGCAAAAACTCGCTAGGCCGAGCTGAGTGGCTCAGACGGTTGAGGCGCTGGCCTTCTGACCCCAACTTGGCAGATTCAATCCTGGCTCAGTCTGGTGGTACCGGGTGAGTTGGCCATGCGGCTAGGGGCGCGCAGCTGTGAGCTTGTATCCGGGAGGTAGTGGGTTCGAGCCCCACTGTCGGCAGCCCTGAAGATGGCTTTCCGCGGTTTCCCACTTTCACTCCAGGCAATGCTGGGGCTGTACCTTAATTAAGGCCACGGCAGCTTCCTTCCCACTCCTAGGCCTTTCCTATCCCATCGTCGCCATAAGACCTAGCTGTGTCGGTGTGACATAAAACAAATTATTAAAAACCAGTCTGGTTGTATTTGAAGGTACTGTAATACGTCAGCCTGGTGTCGGTAGATTTAGTGGAACGTAAAAGAACGCCTTCGGGACAAAATTCCGGCACCTCAGCGTCCCCGAAAACCGTCAAAAGTAGTTAGTGGGATGTAAAAACAAGGACATTAAAAATCTTGCCACGGAGATTCTTCCCACTTCATATCCGACCCCACATACATACATACATACATACATACATACATACATACATACATACATTGCACTCGAAATTTCCCTTCAACTAACTAAGTGTGTATAGTAATAACATTACAGATCGGAAGCTCTTACCATTAAGCTATGGTGGCCTAGGCAACATTTCGACGTTGCGCCTCGAAATACCGTTGTAAGTGTCCATTCTGAGGGGATAAATACTGACCCACAGCACACGTGTCACTTACAACGAAAATTCGTTGGTATAATGAGCCATATCCTAATGTGCCTCAATTTATTCATTAGAAGACTGTGACATAGTTTTATTTATCGCGTCGTAGAGTCGCAGGGAAAGAAGGCAAGAACAATGGATGGCCGTACCATAGTCCATAAGAACCCCGTATTGATCCGGAAGGAACGGTTTCCTCGAGTGTGAATTGTTCCGCAAGCCTTGATTTTATTCATGGAAACCCCTACTATAGCATCATTGTCAACCGCTGTAACCTGGATGGGAGGAATTTAAACATGAGGAACCACAGAACAATTGTCTCAGGTTAACAAACCTCGCTTTCCCAGGGCTGGAATCATCTGAATTTCAGTCAATATATCCGCCACTAAGCTAAATTTCACAGATCTGACTCTACGCATAGTTAAGAACGGAATTATCGTTTACCATGAGTCGATAGTAGTATTTACTTGTGATCAATTGGGAGGAGTGCACATTTACAGGCGAGGCCGTCGACATCTGCCTGGGCCGTTACAAAGAGGGACTCTCTGTTAGCCGGGATTTCACCTCAAGAGCGGCATCTGTTCAAGACTGTATAAGCTTGCTGGGAGAGGGAAACGTCCTCATTCTCATTGTTATTCGTACTCATTCTGACTCGCAGTGGCAGTTGTCTTATTCGTCTTTATTCTATTTCGAATTCAGTTGCTCGTTGTGCACGTATGAGCTCTTTGTGTTACAGAAACTCATTAATTCTTAGCGCTTTGTGAACCTCAGTAACCAGTCATAGTTAATTCTAACTTGATTTTTATTCACTATTATGAAACGCCAAGTGGGCCATGGCGTAATTCACAAACTTACTAGATACATTTATTTGTGAGCTTTGTAAGACCATATTTGGTCGCTGTGAGTTGGCTCACAAGAGCTAATAACGCTATCCAATAGCATAAAACATTTAAAACGTGTTCGCGTATCGCGATGGTAACGTGTCCGTATCGTACAGATATTACCACTGAGAAAGACTGATTTCAACCGGGCTAGCTCCCATAAATTAGTGACGCACAAATCAGGACTAATATTTTGCGTAGGTTATAGTCAATTTTAGTCTATCACTAAGGTAGAAATCTTGTGTACGATCACGCCAAGCGGTGAAGCAGATGTACTGAAATATATCACTATTCCAGACGATTCCGGGATAAAGAAGACGACAACCGTGATGACTGCTGTTACTATGGGCTAAGCCTCCATGACATAGCATTCATGTGATTCGTTGCTGATGGAGAGATGGCTGCAAAGTTAAGTCCATAAGTCTATATGCATGCAAGATTGATATTTCGAGCACTAGTGTAGGGTATTTCAAGTCAATTAATTGTAGATTAAATGTAAGCTAGTGCGGCACTTGTTTTGCTTAGTAAGATTAAATACGTTCAGGGTTGCAATGCATGTTCAAGCCTCGGGCTAAGTGTTTATATTTTAATTAGATGGGAATGAAGGGTAAAATAGGTTAGTTGTAAGTTTGTATTTCTTTGTTTTATGTAGTGTTTCATTCCCGTAAGAGTTGATTTTGATAGAGATGTTGGGCAGAATCTTCACAGTGTCAATTTGGCTGCACGCCGTCGGTGTCGCGAGAATTTACAGAATAGATTAGAGACAGCATTAGATCAGGATGTTTTTCTATGCAAAAAGCATACATTTTTCAGCTGCGAGGAGTGTACGGTAGGGTTGAATTAACCGTTGAATACAGAGCAGTGTCTTAAACTTATGGGGCAGGCAGCCTATAATTCTGATTTGGGCATCCCTCGTTTCCTGTCGCCTTCAGTACATTCCTTCCTGACCTTGAAGTATATCCTGAGAAAGTTGACATGTTATAGCTTTGTCATCACCCGAGTTATTGGTGTGTTACTCTCCGGCGGGTCAGATTTACCCAAGGCGCCAGTCCTCACGTGACTGTTCTTTGTTGAGCAAGCATTCCTCGTTCCCGCCGCCTCTTCCTCGGTCAAGTCAGTGCTTATCTTGATAGCTGTGGCGATGGATTGGAATAAGGAACAAGAACGTTTAAAACTACTAATTGACGAAGTATTTCAAGAAGATGAAGAGGAGGAAGGAATCGGAGGACAGGCAAGTGAAAGCGAAGAAGACTGTGTGTCAGAAAGTGAGCATAACACTGATAGTGAGGCAAGTGCTGAGTCGTGTGATAGTGAGAGTGAAATTACTGATGAATTGAGTGGTAACGTAATTTTAGGCAAGGATAAAACTACTAAATGGAAAGATACACCATGCCAACCACCAAATGTACGTACAAGGGTGGAGAATATTGTGACTCACTTGCCTGGAGTGAAAGGTATAGCAAAACATTTGAATTCTCCATCTGAGATATTTTACTGAGGACATGATTAGATCTGTAACGAAATATACAAATTTATATATAACTAAAATACAGCCTAAGTTTGAAAGACAAAGGAATGCCTCTCTCACAAACCCTATCGAAATAAAGGCTTTGCTCGGATTACTTTTTCTTGCCGGAGTATTGCGATCGTCCCACTTGAACTGCAGGGATCTGTGGAATACTGACGGTACAGGAGTGGATAGATTCCCCGCAACAATGTCCATGTACAGATTCCAGTTCCTCTTGAGATGTCTCCGGTTTGATGACACTGAAACTAGGAGCAAAAGGAAACGTACTGATAACCTTGCACCAATTCGAGATTTATTTGAAGAATTTGTTGTGAACTGTAAGACGAATTATTGTGTTGGTGAATATGTAACGATAGATGAGAAATTTGAACCTTTCCGTGGAAAGTGCAAATTTAAGCAGTTCTTACCACCAAAACCTGCCAAATACGGAATCAAGATTTTCGCACTTGTTGATGCAAAAAATGTTTAGAAGTCAAATCTTGAAATGTATGCCGAAAAGCAGCCAGAAGGCCCTTATCAAGTCGATAACTCCGCCATGGCTGTAGTGAAAAGGTTAATTGTTCCAATTAGTGGCACTGGTCGCAATATAACGTGCGACAATTGGTTCACGAGCGTGCCTTTAGCAAAAGATCTGCTGAACAATCATCGGCTTACTTTAGTCGGAACGATACGTAAGAATAAGAAAGAAATTTCTCCTAGTTTTGTACAACACAAAAACAGACCACAGTATTCAAGTAAATTTGCATTTGGTAATGAAGTGACTCTGTTATCACACGTTCCGAGGAAAGGAAAGACCGTGCTGCTCCTATCAACAATGCATCATGACGAAGCCATTGATGGAGAAACCGGTGTCAAACAGAAGCCGGCCGGAGATGAACAAATTTTACAACTGCACAAATTCTGGCGTTGGTGTTGTTGATGAGCTTTGTGCAACATACAACGTTGGACGTGTGAGTAACCGCTGGCCACTAACTGTATTTTATGCCGTGCTGAATGTAGCTGGCTTAAATACTCTCATTATCTACCAATCAAAGAGACCTGATAAGGTAGTTAGACGAGCTTTCCTTAAGCAACTGCCACAGGAAATGGTCCACGAACACATGAAATGGAGTACCTTCCTCGTTCGCTGAGGTCGAAGATAGCTGGATATGTAAACATTGAAACTCCGATGACAGGACCTCCAGCTAAGAAAGGCCGAACAAGATGTGGGTATTGCCCTTACCGTGCTGACAGGAAGACGAAAACTGAGTGCAGCAATTGTGAAATAATGATCCGTGGTCAACACACCGCTCCCATGTTTCTCCAGTGTGCGAGTATCGCAGCCAGCCAGCGTGAATAAAAGGACACATTTTGGACAGCCATGAATTCTTGAGAAATACTGGTAACGAACGATTTTTGAGTGATTGGAAACGCTTACTGAGACTTGTGCTATATATTAATGTGAATATTTCTTTAAATTGTTCATCCTAAGTGACTGAAATTTAAGATAAATACTTTCCTCCCGTTATTAAGGTCTATTTTATTATTCATGAAATAATTGTATTTATTTTGCATGTCATATTGAATACATTTTTAAAAATCACATTATTCGATTCAGAATAGTTTATTAGAACAGTCTAGGCACAATTCATTTCGTACGTAGTGAACAATGGCTAAAAATAAATTTTAAAATTCCGATTCAAATACACCCATACGCCAGTCTTCGCGTTACATTTTTTTGCGCCAGTCCTCAAGGGTTAAAGGTATATCGAACCAAGGATATATTATGTGGGAGGCTAGACTCACCGTGAGATGCTGACCGGGCTGAAGTAATGAAAGGAAGGCGATCGAGCCATAGTGTTTTCTGGGAGTACGGATTTATATGTGATAATAAGCCAGCCTGTGATTATACACGAGAATTTATTGGCTGTGCGTTAGATTTTGTCAGACAGATTTTCTGCTTGTGTGCAGATAAGGAGTCGGCCAGGTCCCGACCATTTGTTAAAACTCTAACGTAGAATTCCCGAAGTCAGCTGTGCTTGTGAGCCCTCTACGAGTGAAAGTATTTTTGCGAGAGATTCCGTCAGTTTCACGAACTACTGTCTACCTGCCCCAGTTAATTAAATGTATTTTGCTCTACAGATGATCGCCCAGGACGTGTGGATAAAGCCGGCCGTGCTGTGTCTCGTTCAGACATAATCATCGGAGCCTGAATATGTCGGAATCGACTATCAACTTCAGTGAATATTTGTGTGTGTGTTTTATTTTGCAGGTGAGATTTTGTATGTGTACCTTTTGTTGTTTATTATTGTCCTGTGTATTGATTGTTTGTCTTGTGATGATGTCCTGTGTTGTGTAAGGGGATACATTAGCCCGCTGGCTAAATTGAGGAAGGCCAGGTTTTGCCCTGATGCTTTGCAAATGGGTACGGGCCCATATGATTAAAGTCTGTGTTATTTTGGAAGAGTAAATTAGGCGCAGTCCTGAACAAGTGTTTTTATATGTTTGTGTTCGATCATTCGGAATGTATATATATAAATGTAAGTTAGAACAATTACTAATGTGTCGAGTTTCATTTTCGCATCTAATGGACGGTTTTAGATCGAGCCTACGGGCAAAGGACTTACGGATTTAACGAAACAGTCAAACTATCCAAATAATGTAATACGTTCGAATTTCCATGTACATCTCCGTAATCCTAATTTTCAGGTCGTGACCCGTGTTCTTTTGTGTAAACCATTGCTAACACGTCCATTATGCAAATGTGCATCTCGCTTTACTGACCAATTGTACGGCCGATTTTACGTTGGTTTAGTTTGCAATTTGGTTAGTATGAGCTCTATTCATGTTTTCAAATTAATAAATCTATCTTATCCGAATACTTGCGTTCTCATTCAGTAATGTTATATGTTCGTACTTCCTGTCCATATATTTTTAGTATAATTTAGTAAATATAAATTTTGTTGCCCACTTCCGGAAGTACCACGCGCTTTTACTCTGAGCTAGGCCGAATTTGTGACAAGCCACGATGCAATACAATAGTTCTTTGAATACTGTACCTCAGATGACAGAACCGTTCTGGTCAGAGTTCTAAGCTGAAACATTTATCACTTAGCGGTTTTTCTAGGTGCAATGCCGATTTGTTCTGTTGGAAAGGATATAAGGATTGGACGGGTTATAAAATATTATAGGTTAAATCTGAAATTAGAATGCTACAACACTATTAATGAACAACTACACACATCATATTGTCAACTCTGCGTTTCCTTGTGCAACCAGAACTGAACTAGAGTCTAAACTGTAGCTATGCATGAATGGCAGAATACTTTCAGATTCGGAACGGCAAAGACATATAGCCGAACAGCAGTTAGTAGATTCATTTAAGTTCATTGATTTTAACTTTATTTTACGTTTTCACACCATACTTGTATTTCTAAAATGTACGGGGCTTCAAGCATCTTTCAATCATCGAAATGACAGCGTTGCGAATCGTGGTTTATATTTTGAGTTCATCGAATGGTGGTGAAACAATCTAGAATTTATGGTTATATTTATGACAAAATTAGAGTGAACTTTAGATGTAGGATTCATCACAACCTATTGTAACGCCAGATTGTATGTAAACTGTTGGGTCACAAAACCCTTTCAGCTTTTTATGTAGGTCATGTAACGTAAATTAATACTTTTTTCCATACGCATCCATTAGTACAGAAAGAAATAAATCGCTCCACAAATACTGTGCACTGAAATATATTAAAGGTAGTAGGAGAAGGACTGCGAGTTTTGATTTCCTCCGAGAATATAAGGAAAGGTAAGCTGGTTAAGCAGATAATATCCGGCAGGAAACGAGCCATTAATTTTGACGAGGTAGAAAGACTGCAACCTCTAAAGACACGATGCTCCTCCCACATTCCACGCCTGATTCTTTAATTTTAACATACATCTGTACAAGGAGAAATATACCAACGTCTGCTTTCTCAGTTGCAGCCCTTCTTGCGACTAAGACTGATTGTAAAGTATCAAGCGTCTTCATTAAGGTTATAACAAAAGCATTTCGGCAGAATAATGGTGAACTCTAATGTGGCATGTGATATTCTGCATCTATGACGAATATAATCTGTTATTTTGAGTATTTCTGCTACAATCTACGTATTGAATGCATCAATACAGTCTTCTGACTTAAAATATTGGTCTTTAATGTCGTAAGCCTATCTAACTATAGAAATCTAGATTCTCAAGATATAGTACTCTTCGACTGTATAGACGTAAGTATTATAAAGCTCCTTTAATTCTATGCAACACAAATGTTCGACCAAGCCATATTTGCAGGAGCGTCTATTTGAGAATAGAGGCCTATACGATTGCCTTTTTTTTCACAAGAACACGTTAAGTGATACCATGAATTTAACGGTGTAATTTTGTAGTGTCTACGTTATACCTTTGTTCCTGTTCTGGTTGCTGATGTCAATAACTACAGCTATCAAGCTGCACTGAATATACGGGCAACTTACTGTACGATGATGTCGAGTGGAGAGGCTGCGCATGGTAACACGCTATGGCTATAGAGCTAAGCACTCTATTTAGCTTCTGGAAGTGGTTTTCTGTGGTTTCCCGTCTTCACTCAAAGGCAACTAACGGGAGAGTACCTATTCACAGGCAACAGCAGATTCTTACCACCCACTTTACCCACTTTAATTCACCATAATTCATTTCATCTCCATTAGTTGGTCAACCGGGACTAAAGTCAGGAAGGGTATCCGGCCATGAAACGTGCCATATAATTTCATCTCACCTCATCCTCGACCCCGTATCAGGAAACGGGACTTAATGTAGACATACACACTTACTGAACAACGATCAAATGATTACTCATATATGACGTCAAAATTGATGCAATGCAGCGTGGGATAAAAAGGAAGAGACATTGTACGTTTAGTCTACGCTATTTCAACTCTTTGTCCAAGTTCACCTGCTGCAACCATTTCTGATTTGAAGCATTTCCTTATTTTATAATAACAATGTTCTTTGTCAGAAACTGCTCATATGATTTCCCAGATTTTGAAGCTTCCTTTCTTTTGAATAAATATAATATGCATGTAACAATACTTAACAATTTTAGCCTAAGAAGAAAACTGTGGAACAAGTCAGAAATACGAGGATTGAGTCGTAAGTAATGGCAATTGTTTTTCTTGCACGAAAGTGGGATCTGCCAGACAAACTGAAATATACAGATGGGAGAGGGGAGCATAAGGTGCTAATGTATGGATAATGCCAAGAAATTTACCAAGTGTAAGATATAAAGCGAGGAAACTGTCAGCCATAAAATCTTTGTGCAACATAATGTTTTTATTCAGAGAGTGCAGTAACACTTACGGTAAACCCTCAAAGTAGTAGTCCTCCAGACTGTCCACAACATCTTGCAACGATGCGGGAGACATCGGAAACCAGTCGCTTCATTATGTGTGGATTTAACAATCTCATATTTCACGGCGGTGGCAATGTCCTCTTGTGTCCCAAACGGTCCTCCTCGCAATGGTCCTTTCTCTTTGGAAATGAGGTAAAAACGCATTGAGACATATCCGGTGAGTATGGCGGGTGATCCAGTACTGCCCACTCCCAGCGCTGAAGTTACCTCAGTACAACCTCCGTTGCATGCAGTCTGGCGATGTCGTGAAGAAGGATAACATTCTTGAGATGATCCGAACGTTTGTCCTTAAGAGCACGACGTAAATCTTTGTGCAGGAAGGTTCACTAGTACCCTGCCGTCACCGTCGTGCCGTGTGGAACGAAGTGACATACAGTCACGCCTCTGCCATCGTATGTCACAATAACCATCAGCTTTACGGGAGGAAGGGTGACGGAACTTCTGTCTTAGTGGTGATCCTGCACGTCATCATTCTGTAGACTGGCGTGTGAGCTCTGGTTCATACGTTCCGGCCCAAAATGCATTCGTCACATCTACTTCGCATGGAGCCTGACTTATTACCTGCAGTCCCATCGCTCTGTGCGTGATACCTCTCTAACACCGTGTCGTCTCAAAACTCACGAGTCTCAAAACTCACGAGTCCCAAAACTCACGAATTCCAGGAAGAGGATTAGTAAGAACAGGTTTCTCTACCTGGGCCAGTCTCAAAATTCACGAGCAGGACCAGTTCTTCTTTGAATGGATAAATGTCCACACTATTACTGATGGGATAATGGAATACTTTTAATAATCAAATAACTTCCATCCGATTATTTAAGTATATATTGTAAATATATATATAAATAATCGAATGAGTTTCAAATATCATTCAGTTATATCGCACAGAATAATCGGATGCGACATGAGTATTTTTTTCCGGTCAGATAGACAATCTATTGAAATAAGCGAATAGGTGAACTCTTACGAAAAATAGAAATGCGCCTTTTTTCTCAAATTAATCTCCAAGTGTTGAAACTAAATGAGTGAATTATCTTTCTTGATCTTAAATATCTCTAAAAACAACTCCTTATTCAAGTAAATGCCGCCTTCTGGCTGCATAATGGAACTAAGCCCCAGTACTACCAATTGACAGTTTCTTTTAACTAGCAGCGGGCAATATAGGCCTACCTACTTTAATTTTATATCGTCCGGCTGTATGCATAAATTGTTAGCATGCTGGCATTTGGTCCAAGGGGTCCAGGGGTCCCGGGTTCGATTTCCGATGGTATCGGAGATTTTAACTATCATTAGTTAATTCCTATGGCTCGGGGACTGGGTGTTCGTGCCGTCTTCAGCATTGGACTTCATCTTAAGTAGGGTTTCATCCTTACACACGTGCAGGTCACCTATACGGCGTCAACTCTGAAGACCTGCACCAGACCTCCCCGGAGGCCACACGTCATTATTATAAATTTATGTGAAAGGTAAAAAATGCATTATATTAGCTTTAAGACAATAGTAAAATATTTTAATAATAATAATAATAATAATAATAATAATAATAATAATAATAATAATAATAATAATAAAATAAATAATAAATAAATAAATAAATAATAAATAATAAATAATAATAATAATAATAAATAAATAATAAATAAATAAATAATAATAAAATAAAATAATAAATAATATCTTCGAATAACTCGTCTTGAAACTGAAATTGCAGGATATAGGCAACAACTACACACAGCCTTTACAAATCAGTACCCAACAATGAAAGTTACTGAACAGCGCATTGCAGATCAACGAAGATCAATCATCAAGAACAATTTGATCCCGGGTCCTGTTCTTAGTAGAATCAGACAAGAAGTAACACAAGAACTCTTTCCACATCTTGAAAGTACCGAGTCTGACTCAACGGTTAACAGTCCACCTGATACTGATATAACCGTACATACAAGTACTCCCGAAGTGATACTTTCAGATAATTCTGACCTCCATGACAAGACACATGTTGAATTCTACAAGGCCCTTCTAGAATATTATGGTACCGATCCTACACAACGACCCATACTGCCAAGGCAGCAATCATCCAAAAAGTTTGGGAAAATCATTGAAGATCTTAATTCGAAAGTCTTGCCAGAATATCTGAAAGAGCATCAGACGTTCCCTGAAGTACATACTGCTATATACTGTGCAGCACTTGCCGCAGTACGACTGAACAATGGAAAGCCATTTTTGCCTAACAATAAGTCTGTCAAGAAAAGATTGAGAGAACTACCTTGGGCAAAACGCCTGAAAGAACGCATCATCCAAATCCGCCAGGACGTGAATCGCCTGCTGCAATACAAGAATGGAGTAAGAGGGAAACGCCTAAATAACAAAATTATTCGAATTCTGAAAATCAGTTCAAGGCAGAGACTGGAGGAACCTGGAAGCACAGTACTACAAGAAACCCTCGAAACCATGAAGCAAAAGTTGGCCTCATTATCCAAGTGCCTCAAAAGATACCAAAACACCACAGAGAGAAAATCACAGAATGCAATGTTCGAAAGAAATGAGAAACAGTTCTACAACAATCTGAACGAGAGAACACAAGATGCAGCACAAGATGGAAATACGCCCAGCGAAGAAAAAATTCACAGCTATTGGTCGGGAGTATGGTCGAACCCAATAGAGCACAATGCGGAAGCCCATTGGATCAGTGAACTGAAAGATAGAACTAATGAAGTGAAACATATGGCAACCAAGGCTGTTGAGATCGGAGAAATACAACAGAGCATCAAGAAACTGCAGAACTGGAAGGCTCCAGGCATTGATCGCATACACAATTATTACTACAAGAAATTTACATGTACTCATTTCCTTCTGGCTCAACATTTCCAGAAATTTTTAGACAACCCGGCAACATTCCCAGCTTTCCTGTGCACTGGCATCACATATCTCAAACCAAAGGATGAAAATCTGCAAAATCCAGCGAAGTATCGGCCTATAACATGTCTATCTACTCTATATAAGATATTTACATCTATAATAGCCAACAGAATTCTGAAACACTGCGAGGAAAACTACATCATTGCCGAGGAGCAAAAGGGTTGCAAGAAGAATACCAAGGGGTGCAAGGAGCAACTGATTATCGACACTGTGGTCCTGGAACAAGCACACCATAAATCCAGGAACCTATACACGTACTTCATTGACTACCAAAAGGCCTTTGATTCAGTACCACACACTTGGCTCATACATGTTCTGGAACTATATAAAGGTGACCCCTCAATCATTCACTTCCTGAAGACGGTAATGGCAGACTGGAACACCTCACTTCACGTTTCTCTAAGAAACTGCAGTGTTGCAACAAGACCCATACCAATACGACGAGGGATCTTCCAAGGGGACTCACTGAGTCCATTATGGTTCTGCATGGCATTAAATCCACTATCCTACCTACTGAACACAAGTGGGTATGGATTTAGCATTAAGAATAAGCGAGAAGAGCTATTCAAAATCAGCCACCTACTCTATATGGATGACATTAAGCTGTATGCCTCTACCAAACCCCATCTCCAACATCTCTTCTCAATTACCAAGACGTTTTCTTCAGATATAGGCATGCGGTTTGGATTGGACAAATGCAGAACCCAAACTGTCATCAGAGGATCCTACTCAGCACAAGGGACACCTTCGAGTTTAAGCAACGAATCCATACAACAGCTGGAGGAAGAAGAAATGTACAAATACCTCGGTTTTCATCAGAGCACTCGTATGAAACATGCCGACATCAAGAGAAATGTCACGCAAAAATATATAACACGTCTCAACAAGGTACTATCATCAAAACTGACAGCTAAACATCTTACCAAAGCAGTCAATACGTATGCCGTACCACTGCTCACGTACTCCTTTGGTATCATAAAATGGACCCAAACAGAACTTCAGCAGTTACAAACGAAAACAGCAGTTTCACTCACCCGGTACCATATGCACCATCCTAAATCTGCAACCGAACGTCTTACACTCCCGAGATCAGAAGGTGGTAGGGGCTTTTTATCCATTGTCAATTTACATAGCAATCAGATATCAAGTCTAAGAGAATATTTCCACTCGAGAGCTGATACATCGTGTCTTCATCATGCTGTTTGCAGAGCTGATATAAACTATACACCTCTCAATCTGTCGTCGCCAGAAATGCCTGTTTCTACCCCATCTACAAAAGAGATGAATATGGCCATGTGGAAGCAAAAACCACTTCACGGGAAATACCCCCATGAACTGGATCAGCCTCATATCGACAAACCTGCGTTGCACGCTTGGCTGACCTACTCCGGTCTTTTCCCAGAAACAGAAGGATTTGTTCTGGCCATCCAAGATCAAGTAATTGCTACACGGAACTACCGTAGATTTATCATGAAGGATCCAACAGTTGTCTCAGACAACTGCCGCCGCTGTTCCAGAACTACAGAGAGCATACAGCACGCCATCTCTGGTTGCCCACACTTGGCCAACACCGATTATAAGCACCGACATGATCAGGTAGCAAAAATCATTCACCTGAAACTTTCTGTAAAATGTGGATTTCTTCAGTCATCAACTGCATATTGGAAATATACTCCTCCACCCATTCTCGAAAACTCTTCATATAAACTACTATGGGACCGAGAAGTCATAACCGATGTCACGCTCAGCAACAATAGGCCAGATATTATTCTAATCGATAAATCGAAAAGATCCGCATCCCTTATAGAAATTGCTTGTCCAAATACCTCCAATCTGCAAACAACAATAGCCACAAAGATATCAAAATACATAGAACTGGCAATAGAAATACAACGCCTGTGGAAACTAGAGTCAGTCACCACAGTTCCAATAGTAATATCATGTACCGGTGTTATTCCTAAATGCTTGCACAACTCTCTGGCCGCATTAAACCTGCATCATCACACATACGTAGAATTACAGAAAGCCACCCTCCTGAGCACTTGCCACATTGTGAGAAAGTTCCTAGGAACGACTTTTCCTCTGACTCACGCCAAACAGCATGAAGTTCCAGGCCGCAGTTCCAGTAATACTGAAGAACAGATTCCCAAAACGGGGACATAAGAAGTCTGAAGTTGTTTGTATTTATTGTATAAATGTATATGCTGTAATTATTTCTGTTGTAAATATTTGTACATATATGTACCTGTAGTTTCATAATCAAGAGGGTGACTCCTTGCTTTCGCCGAGTCAGCCCATTATGTTACCGGCACAAGCCGAGCCTTCCTAAAATAATAATAATAATACACCTCAGTCTCTTTAATTCACCAGCCATTATTCTTCCCCGGTGGGTTGGGGTGGCAGAATAACATCCACAGAATCCCCTGCCTGTCGTAAGGGAAGCGTGAGTCACCGGGCACCTCATCCCTCATGCGGTCATCGCAAGCACCTGCTGTCCAGAGTCGTGAATTTTGAGACTCATTAGAATGTTTACTTTAGCTACCAGTTTGTATTCGTGAGTTTTGATACTATTTGTAACTATTTTTAGCCCGTGAGTTTTGAAACTCGTGAATTTTGAGACGTAACCTCTAACACGCCTCAATTTCGCGCTGTATCCATATGCTATGAATGTCTTGCTCTCCAGGATATATAAACATTGTATGGTGGCACCATGCAAATGTGAGGAATAGAACAGCTATAATGACTTATGCCCCAACCATCGTATTAGTAATATTCAACTAATGGCTCCAATGACCAATACAAGGAACGTCAACCTGTCTACAGCAGTGTATTGCTACAATCTTATTGTTTTATTGTTTTTTATATAATCGTTAGGTACTTCGGTCTGCCGAAATTGATTTTGAGTAATTAAATGTGTAAAGTAGCTGAAAAAGAATACGCATTATACATGAAGAAGAAACAACTTAATTCAAATCCAATTAAAATTCAAACATAGGACTGTTACCATATGGTTTATTTTCAGGTAGTTTAAAAATGTATTACTCAAAATTATTTTCGGTAGACTGAAGAACCTAACGGTTATAAATTAACTGAGTCAGAACTGAGAATAAGATGGATTCAGACATTTAAAAAAATTTATCACTCATTTTATCTTACCTAAGTGCACTTGTTTCTGAATGAATTCATCAGAATTGTGCACTGAAACGTCTTCAACAAAGCATTTGACCACAGCCCGCACATTCATCAGGACGTTCCTCTGTCATTCTGATGAAGCTGGCAGCCAACATATTAGGAGACTTCTGCCAAAAGAGTTTAAAAGCAAAAATAAAATATTATATTTCCTGCTGAAAGTTTTGTTCTCTGTATAGCTTACTAACACCTATGTTTTTGATTTGTTCTATATCTATGCACTTTTGATACAATTTATTATTTCATTTTATAGTTATTCGCTATGTAGTCAACATAAGCTCCAGACTATCTGTAGATAAATTCTGGAGTTCTCGTTATATCACTGCTCGTAAAACACACGACATTTTGTTGCATTCCATCTTTTTAGTGAAATTTCCATGAACCCTCTTACAAAACACGATACTTCCTTTTTGTACTCATATGCTGGGCAATTGGCTGTCAGCTTCGCGCGGGCTCATTCCTGGTGAAGCCTTAGTGAACCACAGGGCCCTATGCTCCTCCAGAAGTGGAAGACTTGGTCCTAAAATTCTCGACTTCATGCGTGGAATCGAACCAAAATCCTTTCGAATATACCGTACATTCCATTACCGTATCGCCCAGATAATCCAAAATGCGTCAAGTGTGGAAGAAACAAGAGTGGGCGATCAGCTGGAACGGCATTGGTGTTCGGTATCTTAATTTCCAATATGAAACCGGAGAAATATATTAGTCACATGTGCGGTGCCATCACAGATTCATGATCATTCAAAATCAGAGCAAATATTGCGTAGTTGCACACACACACACACACACACAGAGAGAGAGAGAGAGAGAGAGAATTGAATTGAATTGAATTGAATTTATTGATCATGAGGCTGAAAAGCCCCTTTATGGAGCGTCTTCTTATAATACAATACAGATTTATGATCACAGTAACTACATTTTTATAATATTAAAGTATTATACTAAACATGAAACATTAAAAAAATGAAAATAGAGATACCAAATCCAGTAAGGTTAATACATACGTTATATAATAAGTAAGAAAGTAAATCATTAAGCCCTTGTGTTATTTTGTACTACATGGATTTAAAGAATATAAAGCTAAGGCAGAGAAACAATTTTGTTCGAAATATACATATTTCTGATTGTTCGATACAAGGATGCCTGATCTCAGCCTCGTGCGTACTCCTCCAGAAAGACAGATGTTAAGAACTGCTTTAGTTGTGTACAGTTAGTGTTATTTGCGAAACGGTGAAGATTAAAGACGTTAATGATACGTGATGCAGTGCAAACAAAGGATTTGTTAAATCTAGTGGTACGATGAAGGGGAATTTGAAGGGTGGTTTTTGTAAACCTATTATCTCTGTTATGTACCGACTCCATAGGTTTAAATGCATTATAAAGATAGGATGGTGTCTTCAGTTTGAGGATTTTCTGCGTGGCAACAGCTACTGAGATTTCTCGACGTTCATGGAGTTTCAACCATTGTAGCTGTATGTAATAGGGTGTTATGTGTTCATTACGCCTGGCATTTGTAACGTAACGAATACATGCGTTTTGTACCCTCTGTAGTTTTATGTTCAAAGTTTCAGATAAGTCGTTGTATACGACTGCACCATAGTCAGAGAGAGAGAGAGAGAATGAATTGAAGTTTACAGTAGAATTCTCAGAAATTTAAGAGGAAGTAGAGTGTGTCTGTGTATCTCCTTCTACAGGTCCGGACTCAGTCCAAAGGGTGAATACAGGTACCGTGACAATTTGTCAGGTGGAAGGAGTTTTATCGGGGCACCGGTCGATATCATACGAAAGGTGCGAGTTATGGGCATTAAGGGACCTCCTTTCTCGCTTCTTCATCTCTACGAAGTAGATGTGTACATCACGTTTAACTTACCGGTGGGTATTCTCATAACATGAGGATGCTGTCCTCGTTCCATTTCAGGAACTGGGATATTCATGGTACACCAGTTCCGTCTGCTGTCTGGTAAGGAAGTGGCTAATAACCTAACTTACGTATACTGGAAGTAACGCGGAGGTCATTTCTGAAGACGTACTGTATTAAACAAATCATATCTTGTAAATCTGAGTTCCAATCTCAGCCCTTACAGGGTCACAGCATATTGAATGCGGCTTGTTTAAAACCTGGCCCTAAGTTTTACGAGTAAAGGAAACATACAAATCATAATAATATTCTGCAGATACAGTGTGTTGTAGCCTCTTATGTACTCCTTAAGTCGTGAATTCCTTGTTGTAGTTTTTTCCTAAATGGGAATGAAGAATTCTCTACTCCGTTATGGTCTCTCCGTCCATGTCTCTTTTTACCCATATGCTTCCCCTTTTACATTATTTACATTCGTTATAACTTTATTTGCCATCAGAGCCTTTTCCGCTTCACTCCAGCACTTTGTCGATTTAGTCGCTTATACCTTCATTCTCATTCTCAGCTACACCGTAAATGCAAATGGTTTTCGTCCTTCCTTCCTGGTTGACATATTCTGTTGTGTCTTAACTTTCAATGTAACCTTTTCACTCCGGCTTTCATTTATTTATTTATTTATTTACAATCTGCTTTACGTCGTACCTACACAGACAGGTCTTATGACGAGGATGGGATAGGAAAGGGTTGGGAGTGGGAAGGAAGCTGCCGTAGCCTTAATTAAGGTACGGCTCCAGCATCTGTCGTTTGTGAAAATGGGAAACCACGGAAAACCACCTTCAAGGCTGCCATCAGTAAGGTCCGAACCCGATATCTCCCAAATGCAAGCTCACAGCAGCGTGACGCTAACCGCATGGCCAACTCGCTCGGACAGCTTTCAGGATTTTCTATTTCACCAGAATTGTGCACTGCCTTTTCGATTATGGCTCTCAGTATTTATGTTACACATTTTTAAAACTTCTTCATTCCATTCTATTGTTCAGGGGACACTTTCGCAGCTTGGTGTGTTTATCGGAGAAATACCGGGCAGTTACCGCGGTTAACATTTGTCAGCTTTGGTGGATTTCCAGTACTTCTTCATGTTCAGGAGAATGCAGTTCTTCGCTCCTCGGAGCACTATGCGCCATAACATCTTCCCGTTCTTTGCAGAAGATACGTTAACCCATGCATACAGGTCATGAACTTACATCTTCCTTGAATTAGTGTCTAAGGGACACCGGACAGATCATCCTCCTTCAGTGTACTTGACGATGGAGTGCTACATTTCTAAGTCATGAGAGGATCAAGAATACTTTCAGATATTTTGGTGAGAGACATTCAAGACAGGAAACAGTAAAACATATGACGGCTCTTCCTACAAGCGAGTGAGAGCATCTCGATTTAGAGTACATTTCTGCGTTTGACCTTAGACTACATTCGGCCACAAAAATTTGACGTGGCCGGGGGTTCTTTCGTAGGAATTTCCATTCTTTCTCCTCTCTGACCCTCTATATCTCACCGAGGACCGAGCATTAGCAGCATACAAGGCTTCAGGATTTACTACTGTGGTGTAGTGGTGGTATTTGACCTGTCATGTGATCGATCTGGACTGATAAGTAGGTTTGCAGAGATTATTATTATTATTATTATTATTATTATTATTATTATTATTATTATTATTATTATTATTATTATTATTATTATTTAGCTTATGATGCAATACAACATAAAAAGAAAATAACTGAGATCCATAAGTACATTCACAGAAATGGTATGAATCGCATAACTGAAAGTTTAGATTTGTACGTCTAAACACTTGATCCAATCCACCGCTTCAGGAGTAACAGAGTTCAGAATCTCCAGACTTCCAGGGAAGGCTCGGAGGGAACAATCTAACACTGTGTGTTCCATTGTTTGAGGGATGTTAGCACAGTTGCAGAAAGGGCTCTCTGTCCAACCCCACTTATGAAGAACAGAAGCGGTTCTTCCCAAGCTGCATCTGATACGGTTGAGCTTACTCCAGACACACGTAGGCAGCTTGAAGACACTAAGTTTTTTCTAGTTGCTTTACGTCGCACCGACACAGATATGTCTTATGGCGACGATGGGATGGGAAAGGCCTAGGAATGGGAAGGAACCGGCCGTGGCCTTAATTAAGGTACAACCCCAGCATTTGCCTGGTGTGAAAAAGGGAAACCACGGAAAACCATATTCAGGGCTGCCGACAGTGGGGTTCGAACCCACTATCTCCCGATTACTGGATAGGCCTACTGGCCGCACTTAAGCGACTGCAGCTATCGAGCTCGGTACACTAAGTTTTACATTATTCGGTTCTCAACTTTCAGGACGCCTGGCGGTTGCCGCTAGTTGTCTTCGGGATTGAATTGATTGTTTATCAATTCCAAGGTAGTTTTATATGCCGGTTTGTGGGTTTGCAGTCTAGATGTTCCTAGTTTAGTCACAACTTCACGTATTGGGAGTGCTATGTCCTTGCGCATTCTTAACCAAAGATGAGCAAGATTATTTGTGTTCTGATCGCTGGAGGCAGGATGTTACTCAGCACTGGAAGCCACTGTATCGGAGTAGGAGGCAATGTACCAGTTATGATTTGCCTGCTGTGGCGGAACTGAACATCCACAAGGTGAGTGTGGCAGCTGTTAAGCCATACCGCGGAGCAATGCCCAGCTGAAGAATAGGTAGGCCTAATCAGAGGTAAAAATATTTTCCATGCGTTTGTCTGTCTGTCTGTTAGGTCATCAGGCCAGAGGCTGGTTGGATCCTCAAACAGCAGCACCAAAGGCTATGCAGTTATTGGGAAACCACAAAAACCAATGGCAGTACCAAAATGAGGCGTACTATGTAAGACGAGGAGTGAGGTAGTTTGTCATTGCTTTCCTCACTGGGCCAGTTCTATTGTAGCACAGCTAACCCTATGAGCAACACCTTTCATGGCACTCAAGATACACTGATTGCGGTCTGAATGTCATTAATCAGCACCACCCATGCCCCAGCAGCTTCCATATTGTCACAGCCATGGATGAGACTGGGACTTCAGTGGAAGCTACACTTTGCTCTGGCCTGTGCTAAGAGATGGATGCAAAAGTACTGTATGCATCAAGAAATGACAGTAGGCTGTCCATGCGTTTAGCCCGATATTTCAGCCCTACTTGCTCTCGTGCATTAAACGAAATGCTTTCTCCAAAATACTTGAAATGAATGCTACCATGTGAAATGTCCATACTTGGTATCGATAAATTCAGTGGTATTGTGACGATAATACATCATTACTTCATTTTCTCCAAAGATATCTTGAGACCTACAGTACAGCTTCAGCTACTTAATGTAATGTTTCGACCTGGAGGCTGGCGATGTTGAGGTCATCTGCCGTTAGGACTGCATAATGTGCAAAAGCGAAGCAGTCTATTTTCACTGCTTTAGATCTAATGCCCAGCCTGATAACAGTACTGGGTAGTCTGTTTCTCCACTCATGGATAATTTTTCTCTTAAATAACATGGTCAAAACGAATGGGTGAGGGCCCATCGCCTTGACGATTACCAGTCTCAGTATTAAAGGATCTGGTAATTTTTCCCTCGAATTTCACTTGTGAATAGGTGTTGATCAGAGTTCGTTTCATGATGGAACGAAACTTGTATCCATGTCTATCTCCTTGACGATATCCAGAAAACTGAATCTGTCGATTATATCACAGGCCATATTGAAATCAAAAAGAGTCATTACAAGTGGTCTGGAACGAGGAGATCTGATTTTGATGATATGCTTTACTGAAAAGAGTGGGTCTTGCGAAAGCCGGCTTGATATTCACTCATCTGCAGATAAAAAAATAGGTTCAATGGGACTTTGAAGTGCTTTTGGCAGGATTTTATAGGCAACTGAATGAAGAGACGTGTCTCTGTAGCTATTCACATCTTATTAGTTCTACTTATATGGAGAGGATGTGTAAGAGGTGCTTGCCAGCCCTCAGGAATAGTTGTCAAGTCCCATTTATCATGAAACACTAATTGGCAATAAAACTGGGACCAGCCATTTTCAGAAGCCTGATGTCTTGTTGTTGGGGTAGATGCAATTATTTCTGTAATTTCTTCTTGATCAGGAGTAAGAGGATCAGGTGAAATACGAAGAATGGATCAGAGAGTGTAATATTTGATGCTGTAGAAGAGCATATGATTAAGGACACAAGATAATGAGCTAATCGTTCCAGATTGTCATGAATATTCAGAATAAGATTTCCGTTTTGGTCCTGGAGACATAGCCAAGAGGATTAGCCGGTGATTTCATATTTGAAAGTACGAAAAAAATCACGGGTGTCACTGCTCTTGAAGGCTTTTTCATTAGTCTCAACATGCGTCTATAACATAAGTAAGTTAACGCTTTACGGTTCACTTTAGCAGTCAGTTTATAATGGATAAGGATCTCTTCAACTTTTCCTATTTCATTCCATTCATTGAGACCGATTTTGAGAGCTTTATCACACTATTCAGTCCGTCAAGGGTGTTCCTATTTTTTCAGTTATATTGATCGTTATAGTAGCAGGATGCTGAACCTTTTTGGAAATGTCGTCCTACTTGCTTGATTCCAAGTAGCGATGGGACATTCGATTCATTTTACTGAATCGATTCATTTTATTCCGTTCACGTTACTGAATCGATCCAGTGATCCTATTCACGGCACATTAGTCACCGCTCCTACTGCATCTGTGTAGTATGTACTGGTAAGACAGCAGCAACAGCATTCAGTGCTCGCAGCTGCCATCTGGTCTTCATACTATGAACTCCTTTCTCAGAAAAAATGCTAGTTACTCGAATACATCGAAGGTTTCCGGCGACGCAGGGTGGGAAAGGTTAGGATTAGGAAGGTAGCAGCCATGGCCTGAATTAAGGTACAGTCCCAGCATTTCCTGGTGTGAAAATGGGGAAACTACGGAAAACCATCTTAACGGCTGCCGACGGTGGGATTCGAACCCACCATCCCCCGAATGCAAGCGCGTAGCCACGCGATATTAACCGCACGACAACTCGCTCAGTCATTTTTGAAAATATGTATTTTTCTATCAGCTGAGGATTTTTTTCAAATCGTCATATTTTGTATAGGCTACCCGAGATGTACAGTAGCCCGCTGGTTTTCTGATTCAACATACTGTTATTGCGTCTGTCCACATATGATTGAAGTCTTGTGCAACGATGTGACATATGAACTGAGAAAATACTGAGCGTTCTTCCTAGTATAAAACAGGTACTTTTGAGTGGTCATGGGCATGACTCATAGTCATAGGGCAGGCTAGAGTCGAGTTTAATTGTCAAATGTCAATTAAGTTATAATACTAAGATTCATTAAACTAATAAATATTATAACCTAATAGCCTACCTACTTACTAGCTACTTCAGAATTATGTTGTGACTACCTTTTTAACACTGCAAATAAATTCATCTATTATTTAAACCTCCCTGTAAGAAGAGGACAGTGAATGCAAATGGGTATTATTTTTAAATGAGCTGAGCTCGAGAGTCCATTATTAGGGATGGGCTGCGAACGGAGTCGCGAAGAGTCGAGACTGCTACCTTTGGAACCGACATTCTCGACTCCAGTGTCGACTCCACTGATGCACTAACGCCATCTAACAAGTATTGTCGGAACTGCTTGGAATTATAGTTCCACGTTTGTCTCTTGGTAACTTGTGATACGATGAATACAAGATGATTTTATTAGCCAGCAAACATTAAATATTGTTTCGGGATTTTATCATCGTTGGTGTTAATGTTGTAGGTCTATTTTGGTGACGATGATGATAAAGATGACGATAATAGCAGTGGTAATAATAATCTGACAGTATACGTTTACATAATCGCCAATATTATCTTCAGTCAGTTCAGCCCTGCGGTGTAGAGAGCAAAGCGTCCGCCTGTCACCCGGCGGCCTCGGGCTCGATTCTCGGCCGGGTTGGATTTTTTAATTGTAAATTATTAATATCCCTAGCCTGGGGCATAAAACAGAAAAGAAAATGAAATGAAATGGCGTATGGCTTTTAGTGCCGGGAGTGTCCGAGGACATGTTCGGCTCGCCAGATGCAGGTCTTTTGATTTGACACCCGTAGGTGACCTGCGCGTCGTGATGAGGATGAAATGATGATGAAGACGACACATACACTCAGCCCTCGTGCCCGCGAAATTAACCAATTAAGGTTAAAATTCCCGACCCTGCCGGGAATCGAACCCGGGACCCCTGTGACCAAAGGCCAGCAAAAAAAGAAGCGAGTGCTTAGAGTATGATTTTACAACAAATATTTTACCAAACATTGTGCGTCATAACAGCCACCTCCGCAGTCTAGGGAGGCCCCGGGATCGATTCCAGCCAGGTCAGGGATTTTTACCTGTATCTCAGGTTTCGAGATGACGGTGAGGTAGAGACCGGGTCTAGAAAGCCAAGAATAACGGTTGAGAGGATTCGTCGTGCTGAACACACGTCACCTCGTAATCTACTGGCCTTCGAGCTGAGCAGGGGTCACTTGGTAGGCCTTGGCTGTCGCTAAAAAGGGCTTTTGTGTATAGTAATAATAATAATAATAATAATAATAATAATAATAATAATAATAATAATAATAATCATCATCATCATCATCATCATCTGTTTACCCTCCAGGTTCGGCTTTTCCCTCGGACTCAGCGAGGGATCCCACCTCTACCGCCTCAAGGGCAGTGTCCTGGAGCTTCAGACTCTTGGTCGGGTGGTACAACTGGGGAGAATGACCAGTACCTCGCCCAGGCGGCCTCACCTGCTATGCTGAACAGGGGCCTTGTGTAGGGATGGGAAGATTGGAAGGGATAGGCAAGGAAGAGGGAAGGAAGCGGCCGTGGCCTTAAGTTAGGTACCATCCCGGCATTCGCCTGGAGGAGAAGTGGGAAACCACGGAAAACCACTTCGAGGATGGCTGAGGTGGGAATCGAACCCACCTCTACTCAGTTGACCTCCCGAGGCTGAGTGGACCCCGTTCCAGCCCTCGTACCACTTTTCAAATTTTCGTGGCAGAGCCGGGAATCGAACCCGGACCTCCGGGGGTGGCAGCTAATCACGCTAACCACTACACCACAGAGGCGGCCAATAATAATAATAATAATAATAATAATAATAATAATAATAATAATAATAATAATAATAATAATAATAATATTGCAACAAGACTTCACGTGGTCCTTGAATTATAACGAAAACCTACAACCCGTTTTTCAGTCACTGACCGGGTCAGGAATGGAGTGAATAGCCCCATCCTGCGGCGAGGATAGGAATTGTACCGGCTGCCGAGGCCTGCTGCACTCCTCTGGGGCAATGATAAATGACTGACGGATGAAATGAATTATTGGAGAGTATTGCTAGAATGAAAGATGACCGGGAAAACCGGAGTACCCGGAGAAAAGCGAATTTCACCTGGAGTGACCGGGATTTGAACCACGGAATCCAGCGGTGAGAGGCCAACGCGCTGCCACCTGAGCCACGGAGGCTTTAGATGGCTTGATCTATATTCGAATTATGTTAGTGGATTTACCCATATTAGATTTGTTTTCATCGTTCATGTGGAATTCATAATGATTTACCATCGATATCTGTTTATCAATTTCCTGATCACGACAAATAAAGACGTGAAATTAAATGTCCGTGGTCTGCTATGACGGTACTTTCTGACTTGACACGTTTAGTTTTATTTCAACTACACCATTACGCTCGTCGTCTTCGTTAACGATACCGTACTTCACTCTACAATACTCTTAAAAAACCCAATGGGCAAATGAACAGCAACATGTACGATATTTTCCGCGCCTCGACACGCAAGCGGCCCTGAAATGAGAGTCAAGTTCGCTTGGAGTCGTGAGGCTTCATACGAAGCGACCGTGCGGCCCCGCAATGCGCATCAGGGTAACTTGGAGTCGAGAGGCTTCATGCGAACAGAGACCGGTGTTCGGAGTCGATGGAGTCGACACTCTCGATTCCAGGCTTCAGTCGCGCCCATCCCTATCCATTATAGCATACGATTGTTTCAGTGTAGCGTGGCTCACTGCATGTCTGGCTGCAGTGAGCCGATAAGGAGCCGTGCGTATCTTGTGTCTCACTGAACCGGCTCGTTCACGATTCTTTCCGTGTGCCATGGCTCACTGTATGTCTCGATGCAGCGGAAGCTCGGCTCTCCGCGTGTCCAGTGAGCCGATAAGGAGCCGTGTGTATCACTGAGCCGCGTTCGTTCACGATTCTTTCGATGTGCCATGATTCACTGTCTCGCTGCAGCGGAAGCTCGGCTCCCCGTCAACGTCCAGTGAGTGCGCCACTCAGCACTGTCCGCTGGGAGTAAGCTGAATCGTGTACCGTGAGCTCGCCGTTCCTGTGAATCGATTCACTCGGACACTTGAATGAATCGATACACTGCTTCGAATCATGCATTCAGCAGCCAAAACTAATTCCAAGGATTCTAACTTGCTGTGGTAATCATTAATGATATCTTGATTTATCTTGAGTTCGTTGATCGGAAATGTGCGGATCCTTTGTGCTTAGGATTTGTTATTGGACAAAGCGCACTCTGACATTAGCTAGACAATGGTCCGACTCAATATTAGCACCTCTAAACATTTTCACATCGCCGGGCTGAGTGGCTCAGACGGTTGTGGCGCTGGTTTAAAGACCCCAACTTGGCAGGTTCGATTCTGGGTCAACCCGGTGGTATTTGAAGGTGCCAAAATACGTTACCTCGCGTCGGTAAATTTACTGGCACGTTAAAGAGCTCCCGCGGGACTAAATTTCGGCACCTCGGCGTTTCCGAAAACTGTAAAAGTAGTTAGTGGGACGTAAAGCCAATAACATGATATTATTATTATTATTATTATTATTATTATTATTATTATTAATATTGTACCGCAAGGGTACACCCGCCCCGTGCATTCAAATCGAGCGCCTTGTGAACTGACATCTTACTCCTAAAACTTGAAACAACTAGTGCAAGAAGTTGGGACGTTGTTCAACAGATATCACTATTGAAGTGATAGAGTAATGTGTTATTTTAAGGTTTCCTAAACTGACTGGATTTCTTTTGTTTTCTGTGTATCACAGTTGTCAACACTTCGGTCTCTTTCCGCCAACTTTATAAGTAAACTATTAGAAATGTTGGGTACATATTTGTACATATTTAATTAGCCAATAAAAACTGGGGGGGGGGGGGTGTCGGGCATTAGTCCATATCTCTCTCGAACCTTCCTCTCGGGTATAAAAGCTGCAATTATTCGAGCTACCTTGTCTTCTTGATCGTCGAGTGTACTGAGTGTGTGCTAATAGTGGAGGCGGGGGGCGTTTCGCCCACAATCGAGCAGTCCAGCGCAATAAGGCAATGGCAGCCATGTACTAACTAGGTGATAGCCTCTGAAAGCTAACCCGAGGGGAAGGTTTCCTGTCCTTAAGAATGTAGCCTTTAATTTCCAGTCTTCAATAATGTAAACTTCTTCGTCAATGTAAAAACAAACTAGCCTAAAACTTAGCCGAAATTCGGGAATAGAGAACGCGACGCACTCTCGACTTAACTATCAACTTGTATTTGAGGTGACTATGTTTTTGTAACCGTTTCCTATCTCTAGCCTTATAACTTAAATTTTCTCCATCTAGTCACCTCAGTAGAATGGGATTAGCCCTTGTAACATCGGGCCAGGAGCCCAAATAGGGTTTTATCTTGTGTGCAAATTTCAGGAACGGCAAATGACCGCCTCCGCAGCATTTTGATTTTTGGGCCAGTAACTTTAACCTGTGTTTTTTTTACTAGGCCCGGTAGAATGAGTATTCTATACTCCTGTTGAAATTCTTAACGTTAAGTGTTTAAACTGTTGAGAGTTGAAGACAGTGAAATCTGTTTGAACTGTTAAATATAGGTTGTGCATCTTGAGGCCTGGAAATTGTAAATTATTAGTAAGCAAAGATGTGTTGTAATGGTATAAGGGTAGGAGCACAGTCCCCTAGATATTCACAGAGCATTGACGCTCTTTTTTTTTTTTTTTTTTTTTGTAGCAGTGTTACTAAAACCCCCTAAAAGAAAGTTGGAGCAATGGTGCTCAAATAACTTTTGTAAGCTCAGATGAGTAATTGACGAATTTTGTTAATTTTTCAATTTATCTCGCCTTGCATGTAAACTACTGTACCTGAAATCTTGTTCCGTCGCTGAGCGATCTGTTTGTTAATTTTTGTAGTGTAACAAAATGGAGAAAATAAATATAACCTTTATTTTTAAAGTTTTAAATTTATCTTTGACTGTCATAGATAGACCCATTCAAGTCAGCACTTTCTTTCACCTCTCTGTGATCCACGAAAACTCCGCAACAATTATTATTATTATTATTATTATTATTATTATTATTATTATTATTATTATTATTATTATTATGCTATTGGCTATACGTCGCACCGACACAGGTAGGTCTTATGGCGACGATGGGACAGGAAAGGACTAGAACTGGGAAGGAAGGGGCCTTGGCATTAATTAAGGTACAGCCCCAGCATTTGCCTGGTGTGAAAATGGGAAACCACGGAAACCATCTTCAGGGTTGCCGACAGTGGGGTTCGAACCCACTATCTCCCGAATACTGAATACTGGCCGCACTTAAGCGACTGCAGCTATCGAGCTCGGTATTATTATTATTATTATTATTATTATTATTATTATTATTATTATTATTATTATTATTATTATTATTATTATTATTATGCCTTTGCTGGCGAGATGTAGTGTTTACAGTGCACTATGTCTTCTGGTACGGGCTATATCAAATTTGTTATTTTCATTGACCTGTTTCTGTCTCGTCCTTGGCTTTGACAATATGAAAGTGACTGAGGTATGAGTGTTGCTAATAATACCATTCCTTATGCAGCCAGTCCCTGTTATGAACGGTGTGAAAATATCGCTCATAGGGTCGGTTGGTGCATGCATTTCAGTGGGCTTGGCAGACTGATATGTAATAGCATCAGCTGGTTTGGTGAGGAAAGCAACGGGAAACTACCTCACTCCTCATTTCCGTAGTACGCCTCTTCAGTGACGCCTAGGCTATGTATGACAGCTGTTGGCGGAGCTGCAGAGGATCAAACCAGCCTTCGGGCTGAATACCCAACATACAACATACATTATTATTATTATTATTATTATTATTATTATTATTATTATTATTATTATTATTATTATTATTATTATTGGTACTCATTTTCACATTCCGCTTCTCGCATAAATTGCGGTGGAAAATGACAACATGGTCTATCAAGTATCAATTTTTAAGGCGAGTACCAGGTCGTACACTTAGGAGGATTTTTTCTGATGTGGGTGGTCATAATGTTAAGGTTCCCCATTGCTGTTGATTCGGATGTGAACTGGATGTTCACCCGTGGTATATTCAAACATTCGCCCCTTCCCCAACTGGGCGATTATTATTATTATTATTATTATTATTATTATTATTATTATTATTATTATTATTATTATTATTATTATTATTATCATCATCATCACACATTTTATGCCTTCGGAAATATCCGCATACAGAAGCAAAGCGCTCAATTTAAATTGGAACACAAATTAGCCTACATAATAATCATAACGCAATCACCAATTCACAGATAACATTATTTCTAATACATCAACGCTATTATTTCCAATAGATTGAGCACTCCAATGACTTATTTCAAGTTTAATATTGGAAATGTAACACTGTCACATAGATAGAAAAGAAGTTAGAAATTTTTCTGGAAGTACCTGATAATTTCTCTGTGCCATTTCTAGTTCATTGATGAGCTCTGTTTTGTACGGGTTCCATACGGCTGCTCCGTATCCCAGGATTGTCCTGACGAGCGATAGATAGCCTAGAGCCTTCACCTGAAAACTACTGCTCGTCAATGCCCCGGTCACGAAATTTAAGGATTTGTAGCCGTCTCCGTATAGACCATGAAGGCCCTTGGAGCAGTGGAAGGTAAAGGCTTCCACTTTCCGAAATGTCGGCACTAAGCTGTATAGAGTGGTTAGCTCTTTGAGCGACCATCTTTCCTCCCTAGAATTAACCTGGTTCTCATTTTTTTGGTTCAGGCTGAGTGAACTTCATGACCATGTACTCTAGAAGTGGAAATCTCTTTTCTTAAAGTATTCAACTTTCTGACGGAGAAACGTACCCGTGTCCTTTCGTCCGAACCGAAAACGACTTTACCGCCTTGGCTTGGCAGTCCAAGAACTTTTACGCTTTAGTAGTCACACTCGGCAAATGACAGGTCAATTTTAGATCTTTCTTTCCATAGAAACCTAGGTTTTTACATGAGTCGCTCTCCACAAAGTTGTCCGATCCAAGATTGTACTGAAAGCTTGTAACGACTTATTATCGTCAGGTTGTCTCGCTCCATGGCTAAATAGTTAGCGTACTGGCCTTTCGTCACAGGGGTCCCGGGTTCGATTCCCGGCTTGGTCGGGAATTTTAACCATAATTAGTTACTTTCTCTGGCATGGGGGCTGGGTGTATTTGTCATCTCCATCATCATTTCTTCCTCATCACAATGCGCAGGTCGCATGTCATCGGACACTCCCGGCACTCAAAGCCATACGCCCTTACATTTCATCGTCAGGTTTGTAGTCACTCAAAGAAAATGCTGAGAGAGAAACGTCCATAGCTGCCAGGCCTATGATCTGCTCAAAATTCATAATACATTAATTTAATTCCTCAAACCACCACAGACCTCCGCAATAAATGCATATTGTCAAACTATACACAAAGGAGTACTTTCGAATGATTAACTAAGGATGCTCTGAGCCGCCGAATGGAATTAACGATAAATGCAATTCATTTGCGGTACAATAGACATATTTCGAACATCTTGAGGTATAGTTTATAAGCAAGTTCTTTATAAGATAAGCAAATAAGACAGTCGACAAATTATTTCTCCCTCTGAAATACGATATCCTTGAGCGTCGCCACGGTGGTTACCACCTACGGACTAGGAGACAGTCTCCAGTCTACCGTCTGTTATTCTCCAATTATCATTTATTCACTACTTCAGCTGCAGACAATTGCAGTAATGAAGCACTTTTCAAAGACCTCTATCAATTCTTTTCAAACTCGCGGACTGCATTAAGGCTACAAGATAAATTACGCTAGACACACCACAAAGACGAGAATTATTAAAATTGACAGTACGTCCGCAATGTCCTCTGGTCTTAAATTGGATGGCAAGAAAAACGGCAAGAAATATAAAGCTTCACCCTCCCTTGTGAATCGTAGTTAGACGAATACTAAATACCATTGCATGTAAAGCGAAAGAAATCGGGCACGAAATGAAAGGAATGTGACGCAGCACGCACAGTAAAAACAATAGATTACACCTCTACTTTGAGGTTTCAGTCACCAGAGAAGAGGTAATTTCTTAAAATGGAGCTGTGTAAAAATGAAACCATGGACTAAAGAGACATTCATTTAGAGCTGTTTAAAAAACGAATGAATAATTCATTTTTCAGTGCCCAGACAAAGCGCTTGTTTGCGCAAGGAACTGACTAAGAGTTGCTGATTAGCTAAGTCGTCATTGAATTATTATTTTGTATTACACAGTTCATTATGTTATCACAAAAAGTATTCCCTTGAGCAAAATTCAAGAGTGGTCTATAGTCCAAGTCAAATATTAACTGTTTGACACACATTCAAAAAGGGAACAGTATCATATAAATGAAACACATCTCCACTGACTAATTCGAAACTAGTTTTAAGAGGATTAACAGTAGCTAATTATGATTCCTCATTAAAAATATTCAGGTTAAAGAATACAACAAACTGTTCCTATGAGAAATAATGGCCATAGCGGTTATCAGCCATCAGCTACAAGCATCTATAGTCGCTCTAAAAGGAATGAGCGCATTGTATTCTATGTTCCTAGCATTTCATATTTTATCCGACTTAATTATAATCATTAAAATATAATTCACCCACCATATAGATTCAAACCCTGTGCATATTCAAAACAAACACTTCTATAGGTTCAATTATTTTGGATGAAATGGCGTGTGGCTTTAAGTGCCGGGAATGTCCGAGGACTGTTTCTGATACAAGTGTATCCGTGAGGAACTTTGTGGATGAGGTGCTATGAATTAGTACAACCAATTCATATAACCTGTACGCCTACATATGCGAACAGATATTATTTATTTTTACTTATTTATTTAATTATTAATTCATTAACTATTGTGTATCCGTCGTTGACGAGCTAGCTCTTGTAATTGCAGCAAAAATGCCATCTTAGTGAGGTGAGTGGCACAAGGCAAGAAAAGCACTCTCCACGTAACAACAATGATCAGTCTGTGTAATGATTAGTTTTAGTAGCTTAGGACGTTGGAGACCATCACATCTAGTTTCCTTTTGGCTCGGTGATATTACCGTCTTCAGAAAATCCTCCCCCCCCCCCCTCCCTTCCTCAACCATCGCCACCCGAAACAAAGTTTTGCGATTCATTTTTCCCTAATTCTTCCTGAGACCGTTCCTTTAAAGTTGTCCTTCCCCTTTCAGCACTCATATTCATTAATGTCCTGATGAATAGGTGCTAACGACCACGCGTTCTTTTAGTTTTTAAAAACAGTCACGGCACAACTGCCGCTATCGCCAGTTAATTCCTTACCATGTCGACAGACAATATTTCCAAGTCAGCGATGCTCCCCTTTGATGGACATTGTACTAAAAATAGAAATCCGTGATTGTCTCCATTATTATATCCCATACGGTAAAAAATATTCAGGTATACGAGACTGGAATGGGCTTTTATCAGTTTTTATTATGAACACTTTCTAGATAGAACTGACATTTCCGTAGGTATGTGGAAGTCTTCAAAAATGTAATTTCCGATCTTTTATGTCACATGTATTTTTTCTACAATTTGCTTTACGTCGCATCGACACATAGGTTATAGGTCTTAATGGTGGCGATGGGGTAGGAAAGGGCTAGGAGAGGGAAGGAAGCGGCCGTGGCCTTAATTGAGGCACAGTCGCAGTATTTGCCTTGTGTGAATACGGGAAACCACGGAAAATTATCTTCAGGGCTGCCGACAGTGGGGTACGAACCCACTATCTTCCGGATGAACCCTCACAGCTGTGCGGTCCTAACCGCACGGCAAACTCGCTCGGTACTTGCATTTTTACGACGACGGGAATAGTAACCAAGAGGTAATATTATATTTTACACAATTCTTACTATACAAAGTTATTCTACACAACCAATATTAAATGAAAAATTTGACATTTTCTTTTTACAGATTGCTTTACGTTGCACTGACACATATAGGTCTTATGGGGACGATGGGAGAGGAAGGGGCTAGGAGTAAGAAGAAAGTGGTTGTGGCCTTAATTAAAGTACAGTCGTGGTGTGAAATTGGGAAACCTCGGAAAATCACCGTCAGGGCTGCCGACAGTGTGGTTCGAACCCTCTATCTCCCGAATAATGGATACTGGCCGCACTTAAGCGACTGCAGCTGTTGAGCTCGGTGACGTTTCCTACTTTGCCCTCCTAAATATGCCTATGCCTCGGTACACTGATAAGATCATACACTGGTCGTAAAATAAGTTTGGTCGTGTTTTAGGTGTTCCTAATTGCATTGTAGGAACTTATAGAGGGTGAGAACTGGACCATTATGGCAATATCCTGTTTACATAACAGAGGGTTCCATTGTCGTCCAGAGTTTGGGAGGTGTCAGCGTCAATCAGCGTTGCCAACCGTGCGATCTGGATCGTACATGTACGATAATTCGATGCTGTGTACTACCGTACGATCGAAGCCGCGGATCGTACGCCTATTGTACGAAACTATGACGTATCGTAAATCACACTTCGTCAACGTCAATGACGATATTAAAGGCTGCTCTGAAGTAGATTAGTATTGGGCTAAGTTACAGGAGGTGTAAAACACGTTTGGCGAATGTGAATTTCCCGCACTTGCAGAATTTGCACTCTCTATTTTGTCAGTCCCTCACTCGAAACCTGACTGTGAAAGAATATTCAGCAAAATTAATCTCATTAAAGTCAGAAACAGGAACAGGCTAATTACTTCTACGGCGAATTGGTGCCTGCTGGGCACCCAGTGTGTTCGAGTCAGTAGTAGTTGTAAAGATTTCAAACCGTCGGAGAACACGCTCAGGAGGATGACTAAAGCAGAGTTGTATAATCAACCAGCAAGCAAAAGGACCGATACTTCAGAGCCTTCTGCTGTGAATGTGCCTAAAGGTCCCATAGAAGAACATGATCAAGATGACGATGATGACGATTTCCAGCTTGAAGAGCTTCAGTGACTTTATCTCTCTTGTTGACTACTTCTTAACAGATTACCCAATTCTTGAGTAATCTAAATAAGAAAACATTTTCGTATCCTTGATAGTATATCTCACATTTCAGCTCAATGACTTATATTTATTGTGCATCCTAACCTGTTTAAATGTGGAGTTGCGGCGGTGAGACACCCAGCTATCGTGTTATAGGTTATCAGCAGAATGCACACTTTCACGTGAGGCCCAAAGCAGAGGTACTCAACTTTCAGGAAATTTCAAATTATTAACCAAGAATCAAACAAGTCAGCTTCCTGAGAAGCAAGCTGCTGCATATGTAAGCTATTGCTTCTGTAAAGAGACTAAAATAGCGAATATTTAACAGTTGTTTTAAGTCGTACGAACCTCTCTTGAAAAAACTATCCTTTTGGGGTTATTGTACGATCCTGACCATCTGAGATGTTGGCAACGCTGGCCTCACTTCAAAGAATGTGCGAAGATTTGTCTTTGTGGAGTGTAGTGTATACAAGTCATGGCTGATCGTGCGTTTATTAAAGCCACTTACACTGCTTCAAGGAGACTGCTCTCAAAGATACGTTGTCAGAATGCTAGGTGTTGTTCAGAGTACAATTTGGTAACTGTGGGAACGTTTACAGGAGACTGGAAGTGTTGCCAGGCCCCCTGGCATGGGCCACTAAAGGGAAATATTTCCAGGGCAGGGCCATCTACAAGCCCTCCGAAACCACCAAGCTATAGCATGATCATTAAAAGTGGACCTACAGCAGGCTTCTGGAACACGAGTTAGTGACCAAACAGTCAGAAACAGGCTTCGAGAGACCCATTTAAGATCCCGACGACCAGCTAAATTACCTACACTGGTCAGACAACATCGTAGCAGTAGACCGCACTTTGCTTGATACCATCTGCACTGGCAACTAAGACACAGGCGTCCTGTGTTGTCACGGATGAATCCGGCTTCGTGTTATATGGTCATCTGCAAGTCTGGAGAATGCGTGCGGAGGGATTTCATCCAACAACTGTACAATCCACCGTTGCTTATGGAGATGGTGTGGGCAGACAGAAGTCAGGACATGAAAACCGATCAATCACTGCTGATTCGCATTTAGAGTAGTCGTCCAGGTGGCACATCAGTTGATTACCTAGTCTTTTCTTAAATTAAAATTTTTGGAAACATCGAATATGTCCCTTGGTAAATTATTCCAAGCCCGTTCACTGAGAAAGTGACCATCTAGGGTGTTTCGTTAGGTGAAAATTTTTATTGTATGCTCATTAAGTATTAAAAATGAATTTGTTAACGGTTAATTAAGCAACAAATGCGGGATATCCCACTCAGAAAATGTCGGCTGAAGTTAACAGTACGAATGGAAATGAAACATGTCATACTGGCGTGCATGAGGAAAGGAGAATGATCATGAGAAGCTGGAGGTGTCCTTTGGCGTCAAAGCGCGACTAACACTGCGCTTCATACTCATAAAGATGATAATCAGAACCCGAGGGAGATACTGTTTAAACGTCGCACTTAATGTTCTCTCACAAAATTCTCTAGCGCACGCAAGCTGTTATTGTACACACGCCTTTAGGGATGATCCTACGGGAAGAAGTCAGCTGGAAAAGAACGACTCAATCTCAGCCATATTCATCGAACTTAGCGTCAAAATGTAAACGTGGCACCTTGAATGTTATCAAATACAGACCCTGAATAGGCTATATCGGGGTGAACTTCGAGTGGGACACACGGTAATATCGCTTTGTAAAAAAAATGCACTAAAAATAGACCAGGAAAGATGAAATGAGAACCCGCGGTAGGGTGTTTCTCTTTGAAATCGTTATCAGTTGCCTCTTAAAATCTTTCTCTTTTTTTTTTTTTTTTTTTTTTTTTGCTATTTTGCTTTACGTCGCACCGACACAGATATGTCTTATGGCGACGATGGGATAGGAATGGCCTAGGAATTGGAAGGAAGCTATTTTTTTTGTTAGTAGCTTTACGTCGCACCGACACAGATAGGTCTTAAGGCGACGATGGGACAAGGAAGGGCAAGGAGTGGGAAGGAAGCGGCCGTGGCCTTAATTAAGGTACAGACCCAGCTGCCTAGTGTGAAAATGGGAAACCACAGAAAACCATTTTCAGGGCTGCCGATAGTGGGGTTCGAACCTATCTCTCGAATACTGGATACTGACCGCACTTAAGCGACTGCAGCTATCGAGCTCGGTTTACAATCTTTCATCATTGCATCAGTGTCCTCAGCATTCCCAAAGGATCCTGAACTGTTTGGCCGTACAGTGACGAGGTCTTAGTGCCTAATGTGATACTTCACGTGAGGCAACTTGGAGAAACGCAATATTCATGCACGATGATGTTATAGGGCATCAGTCGGAGAGTCCTGAAAAAGAACAACATGCAACTAATGGAAAGGCTATCCATAAATCCCGACATGAATTCGGTCGGACAAGTCTGACAGCAACTGATGCAGCGCATACGAGCGAGAAATCCACCACCGGAAACACTACGAGCCATTTAAGACGCACTTTGGTAAGAGTGGGGACATCTGCCTCAACTGAACGTCTGGCGCTTGGTCAGAAGCATGTCTTTGAAGTTGTTTTTCATTCGAAGGGTGACCATACTCCTTATTAATACGCATAATTACCATGTAGCCACTTTAGTGTACGTCCAGGAACCACTTTATAACACGCTGTGCAATGACGTCGTGTCTTCAATTAATGGTTACAAAGAAGAAGGCTTGCTTTCAGTGCGTGTGTGTTTTCATTTCTGTATGTTAGCGCATCATGGAGAAAAGATCATATTTGGCCATGTTTCTTCTTTGAGAAGTGTATAGAGCATAGCGCACACCGCGACTATCCCTGAACCAAAATCTTGACTGTTTTTTAAATTCGATTAAGCCGTTTTCCCGTGATGTCGACCCAAACCAACAAAAGAGCCTTCAGACAGAAAAAATAGGACCTATTCCAATTTGTGTACACCTTTTCTAAACCTAACCCCAGATAAATAGAAAATACAAACAGTTAAGGTAAGGTAATACAATTTGCATTATACATTATTATTTCTACGATATTCATGTTCACTTATTATTAAATAATATTATTAAATGCATTCTGTTTTGTTTGAATTTCACAACATGTGCTACTTTCACCTGAACTTCCTCAAATTTCTGAATTTACCATGCATCATCATTTAATTTCTTCTTCTTCCCAATCCATTTACCCTCCAGGGTTGGCTTTTCCCTCGGACTCAGCGAGGAATCCCACCTCTACCACCTCAAGGGCAGGGTCCTGGAGCGCGAGACATTGGGTCCGGGGATACAACTGGGGAGGAGAACTAGTACCTCGCCCAAGCAGCCTCACCTGCTATGCTGAACAGGGGCCTTGCGGGGGGATGGAAGGGATAGACAAGGAAGAGGGAAGGAAGCGGCCGTGGCCTTAAGTTAGGTACCATCCCGGCATTTGCCTGGAGGAGAAGTGGGAAACCACGGAAAACCACTTCCAGGATGGCTGAAGTGGGAATCGAACTCACCTCTACCGTGACCACGGTGGTCACGCCTCTACTAAGTTGACCTCTCGAGGCTGAGTGGACCCCGTTCCAGCCCTCGTAAAACTTTTCAAATTTCGTGGCAGAGCCGGAAATCGAACCCGGGCCTCCGGAGGTGGCAGCTAATCACACTAACCACTACACCACAGAGGCGGACATCATTTAATTTACCAACTAAAATTAGCTAACCAATCTGTTTATTCTGTATTGAAAATATGACGTTCAAAATATTCTTCTATAATTATTCTAACGGCATGAGTCTAAATTGTGGAATGGATATTTCATTGTTTCTGGGATATCTATCCCTGTTTGTAATTCACTCTATTGGAAAACTCACGCATTTTTAGAACTGATACTGCTGGTGGTTTTATAATGATACAATGTATGCAAGAAAATGGTAATAATACTTTGTGATCGTAAAGTAAGAGAGCCTAAACAATTTAATTTTGAATTTTCATGGTACTGTCAATAATAAACACAACGAAGAATTGAGAGTTTTCATACAAGAACAAGAGAACATGTTTTCCCTTGATCTCAAACTGGAGAGTAAATGGAGAACTGAGATACTTTGTCTCTATCCCCAAGTGGCAACACCTCTGAAGATCCCAAAGCAATTAACTTGTCTCTTAGCCGAGTGGGCATTAAGAGTGAGCTGCTGGAGTGAGTCTGCCGGTAAAATCAACACGTGACGAGGGCTGCTTGCTACAACAATGTGGTGAGTTTTAACTCGAGTCAAGGAACCATATAGCACTCACTGAATGGTAATAGTTTTGGCTTCTACCTTTTCTACCACGGATTAGTTCTTTAGCAGGCTGATAAAATTAACTCAAGGCTTCTTCGAAACTGAACACCAGGTAATTTTAAAATAATGAAAATAATATCACACAAACACACACACACAGTGTATGCGTGTTCATGAAATAACGCAATCGACTACGCAGCGTCATTCACTAGGTACTTCCTCTTCACAACATTCTGTCACTTAAAATCTAAGGCAAACTGAAGAGGCCCACTCTTCCAAACGCGATCTTAGTGCCTAACGTGATACTTCACGTGAGGCAACTTGGAAAAACGCAGTATTCATGCATTATAATGTTATAGCGCATGATGCCAACATCATTCGGAGAGTCATGAAAGAGAACAACGTGCAGCTAATGGAAAAGCTCCGTTAACGTGGAAAAGCAAAACAATTATTAAATAATCCAAAATGTACAGCAGTAAGCAAGTATGCAGTTTCAAACTGAGACCCTTCCCTTACTACAAATTTTCTCACACTTGTGGGGTCGCGGGTGAAAATTGTGACGTACTGTGGATTTCACCCTGTTTGACGACCGAATGCCCATCCTGACGCCAAATCTATATGGATGGATGTAATCACTATTGCGTGTTTTTGTGGCGGTTGATAGTATGGTGTGTTGTCTGGATATGAAGAGAAGAGTGCTGGGACAAACACAAACAGCCATTCCCCGAGACAGGATAATCAGACGCAATTAAAATCTCCGTCCCGGCCTGGAATCGAATCCGGGACCCTATGAACCGAAGGCCTCAACGTTGACCATTCAGCCAAGGAGTCAGACTGAGATCAGGCACCATGTTCACTAAATAACCAACAGTTGAAATAAATCCAAAGCATTATCTTGACAATTCTACCACTAATTTAATGAAACAATGGATTAACACGATCGCACTAGGGAAATTGGAACACCACGAAGGAATGGATCATTCGTATTGATACGGAAGATATGATGTGGTGTCAAATGGGTACGGTATGCAGAGCCCAGCAGAGCTTAGTTGACGTGAGTAGCCTATGAGGTTCAGTTCGTCGGCGGTTGTAGAGTGGGCTTCGGTCTACAGATGGCCACGGCTGGTCCGTGGTTCGACGGCTCTGCACTCCGGACCAACCGAGCAGTACACGGGTGGCCTCTACTCTACCATTGTTCTACGCCTTTGCATTTGAGAGACGGATAGGAGCTGGCCCCCACCGTCGGCTGTCCTGAGAATGATTTTTCGCGGTCTTCCATTCTCCCGCACGAAGACGAATGCCGAGACAGCTCCTACTACAGGCCACGGCCGCCAACCCCCTCACCTTCTCCGAACATCTCCTTAACCATATATCTTTCTGGCCTAAGAGGTGGTGTAAGTGTCTAGGAGACCCTCGTCCCCTTCAGGGGTGGAATGAAAACGTTTCAGTAGTAGTAGTAGCAGTAGTAGTAGTAGGTTCAGTTAGATGAAATGCTCGCTTGAGAAATAGGCTTCCATGACGGGTACGAACATGACATCAATAATTGTCACCGGCCCCGTATAAGTGGACAGAAGAAAGTGGGTTATATGTGCGAACTGTACCAGCACCTGTTGGTTGAAATGAATCTACGGAACGACGTGTATGGCATCAGCAGAGGAATGAAGGGACATTTGCTCGGAGAATTGGGACATCACTAACTCGATGGGCAGAAATATGTAAGGATCACCGCATTAGTAGGATGTCATGGACAAACCACCGGGAAACAGCAGAGGAAATTCAAGCCACTGTGGCACCGCACATCACGTGGCAAATAACTTGTAATCGTTTGTATGCAGCTGCCCTACGATCTCTTGTCCCTGCAGCAAGTACTCCAGTGACCCGACTATATCGACGAGCGAGACTGTTCTGGTGTCGGGAACAATCATGCTGAGACAAAGAATGGCATAGTGTTATGTTCAGAGATGTAATGCGCTTTGTTTCTTGGTCGTAATGATTGTCGCAGTGGTCTTCGATGGACAATGGAGAGAGGGGCCACGCAGTTCTTATTGTCAATCGTCGCTGCAAGACCTGTCTGTGTCGGTGCATCGTATAACCGATTGTCAAAAAACAAAAATCTCTTGTTGAGTGTTACATGTGACAGACCTCAGGCATTAAATTATCGAGAACCACTGACTTTCTGTAAAATTGCCATTAGTGATCGTTGAGAGAGTGATCTACAAAATGTGGACAGGTTTGTCATTGTCATTAGTGATCGCTGATAGAGTGCTCCACAGGATGTGGACAGGTTTGTCAGTCCAGTGGTTGTCCCTTCTGATGATGACTATTATAAATAGGATAATTCAGCAGGGCAGTGCCCACATTCACATTGCAGCGACCTTCAGCTCTCCAAGATATTTCGCTTTACAGTGGCCTCACTGGCCCACACATTCCCTGGACCTAAACCCTGCTGAACTCTGTGGGACATGATGGGACGTCTGCGCAACACTCCACTCAGCCATCCCAATTTGTGAACGAACTGATCCTCACGCTGCAGCAAGCATGGGCTGCAATTTGACGGGACACGTTCCAGGGTTTTATTTACTCCATCCGCACAGGATTCAACAATGTATTACAGCTCGGTGTGGACAAGCAGGTAGGCCCTGTACTGGCCTCAGGCAAATGTGCACACAGATGCACCTGATAGTGTTATCACCTCATCACTGCCTCACACCCATCAACCGTGTACACTCGCGGCGCTGTAGGCACACCAATCATGCGATTGGTATTTCAATTTTCTCTAGTGTATTAACTATAATGAAAGCAATGAATGTTTAAAAATTAATTCAAGTAAGAATCATCACATTAAATGATACGTACAGTCTGTGCATTTTGCTAATGGTCTTAGTACCAGTGATATATCGTAAATTACAAAGTGAGTGCCGTACTCTTCTCTCACTCAAGATTGGATTAGAAGTATCGTTGCCCTCACAGCACTCATGGAATCCATCAGAACGTTGGCACACCATCTACATTCATCATCATGTTAACGTACTCGATGCACTGCAATTCACATATTTATTTGTTTGATATTAACGTTTTGTCCCTTAAGTTTATAACTATTGTGGGCCATTCCTTTGATTTTTATATTATTCCTGATCCTTGTGGTCACCTGTAATTCCAGCCAAATTTAGTTACCTAACGACAGTGCACTTGCGACACCTCGTAACCCCGAAAGTGAAATTTAACCGTAGACTCAGAGAACTTTCTTGGGCTTTTTACATTCAAGCCTGCTCTTTAACAATCTACTTACAACGTCTGGCATTTATGCCCTGTTTTAAATAATTATGTGGGTTATGATTTTATGACGTGTCAGAGAGTTGCCTGACTGATGTGTTCATAGATAGCTTATTATCATGGTGATAACGTACATTTCCTTTTCTACATACTATTGCTGAAATAATAATAATAATAATAATAATAATAATAATAATAATAATAATAATAATAATGAGAGAGGAGCCTCCGTGGCTCAGACGGCAGGGCGTCGGCCTCTCACCGCTGGATACTGTACCAGGAATGCCTAGGCCCTGGCAGATGTGGATTAAAAACTTTATTTCAGCATACAATTCCCTTCCGATATGTGACCAGCTGAGCGAAGGAACATTCCAGTAACTACCAGACTCGACTGGCAAGCCAGGCAAGGTCAAGTGACGTTACCTGCCGCTTGTAACTTGCCTCCCCTAGAGACGTTTCTCGAAGCTTTTTTTCTTTCATTAACTTTTTAACGCCTTAACCGATTGCAACAGGACCAACGCTGAATTATAGCTGACGTTGTAAAAGTAAACCCCAGCAAATTTCAAGTCAATCTGCCAAGTAGTTTTTGAATTATTACAATTTAAAGTTTGAGAAGAATGTACACTCTCAGTCACATGACTCATAGCGCCACCCCTCCTAGCGGGGATATATATGCCACTATGTCAAGGCCGGCAAGCAGTGTGTATGTGTGAGACAGAGGGAGAGAGAGAGCGCAGTCCGATCCTCGAACAGTCTGTCAGTGCAGTCTCGTTCGCGAAGGAAGTACACTCTGTCGCGTTTCGTGAGTCGGTAATTATGGCCATAATCGATCGCCGGCGAACTTGTAAAAGACGTTGCACCGTACTTATTCTATCGTGCCGCGACTACGATAAAATTCAGGACATTTCGGAAGATTACACTTGTGAACTTACTGAAGTGAGAAGTCAAGTATTTGATATTCACAGACTAGCGCATGACATGTGAACTTTGTTAATTTCTCATAATAGTGAACTACTACGATATCTCAAACTGTCGTGTGTGATAAACAGAAACCATCAGTTACGATAACCCTAATTATTCTAGGACTCATTTCTTTTAAAACAGTACATCCTTGAACTGTGTCTCTTTATTTACTCAGTGTTCGTGCCATATTAGGACACGACTTTCTCCAGCAATAAACTTGGTGAATATTAAGAACTTTTTATTAGACAATTCATGCAAATATAATATAATAATGATCAGGAAACTAGCTTTATCTGTTTACGATATTGGTTCAGAGACTGTGATCAGAGACTGTGATAAAAATTATTTTCAAGTGTTTGAACTGTATATTTATAGACGTTATCAGTGACGATTTTAACTAGTGTCTTATGCAGCAAGGACTGTAATTATTCACTTAGCATCATAAAATTAGAATACGAGCTAAACTGTGTTTTACGACAATGAATGATAATATCTGTGATTATTAATCGCACCAATTGAACTTTCCGTGTCCAAATATCACCTCCCAGAGCAGCGGAAGTCTTGGTGAAATACTTCAAGATCCAGTTACATCAGACATCATTTCATCTATGATACCCATCGAGGGACGTCAACGTGGTCTCTTCATGGAACATCGCCGAGTTTGAGTCTCCGTCCGCACTCCGCGGAATGTTCCAGACTTCCATTCAACATTTGTAAGCAAAATCTTCTCTTCTAAGTGAGTAGTCACAAACTGACTGACTTTCTTTTCATTAATCCTGAGCAGTGATATTCTCAGCAGTGCTACGTGTGAACAATATTTCATAACTTTTCATCATTACCAAGAACATATTTAGTGATAGATTTAGTTTTCAAATTTAATAACTAATTCATGTTCACATTACGTAGAAGAACTTTAGGGTTTTCAAGTGTTCTATGATCCTTAATTTCAATGCTAACGAACTGAGAAACATTCATTAAGAAGTTAAATTTTTATTTCAATTTTCAATAATAAGTGTGTGTTCATTTTTTTTTTGGATTTAATATTTCGAAAGACTCTAGGTTCAAGACAAATATTTAGTGTTTTCATGAAAGTTAAAAAGACGATAGGATCAGCGATATTCATTTATTTTTTCTCGAACTGACTTCAAGAAGATCTCCGTTTAAACCTTCGATTTTGATGAAAGATTTGAGTCCTATATTAATATTGCAGGGTGAAGAATCTTTGAAAATTATAAATAAATTGTTAACAAAAGTATAACCATCTATTATTCGCCCTGCGGTTCTATCCTGCTCTGTATAGGCTCCAAAATCACCTTCCACTACCTGAGGTCCTTCTCATGCCCCATACCCACGAACTTTTCCTGGTACAATACCGTGGTTCAAATCCCGGTCACTCCATGTGAGATTTGTGCTGGGCAAAGCGGAGGCGGGACAGGTTTTTCTCCGGGTACTCCGGTTTTCCCTGTCATGTTTCATTCCAAAAACACTCTCCATTCTCATTTCATAGCATCTATCAGTCATTAATATGTATCACTTTCGGAGTGGCCTCCCCATCGTGCTAAAAGCCTATATATGAATCATTCATTACATCCCTGACCCGGCCAAAGACTGGAAAACAGGTTGTAGGTTTTCTTTTCACAATGAGAGAAATGAAACTGTATAGCATCTATCTTGTACATTATAAGCAGCAACGACAAAGAATTACGCGATAAATTGAATTCCATCAAAATAATGTATCAGGTTCGAGGTATGATCAACTACGCATTAATGGCTTCTCTTATTTTAGCATTATTTTTTTCGAATTACTTAATACAACTATATTAAATAGTGCTATATGAAGTCATAAAGAATGCAGATTCGAGTAGTCTGGAAGAAAACGTTTATGGCAGAACGGTATAGAACAAAAAAAACTTTTGTATCATCGAGTAACGTTTTTAATCTCAAGGTGTTCGTAAGTGCATAACTTACTAACCTGTAAAGAATTAGTTATACTAAAATTACACAAAGCTCAACATGAAATTCTGTTTATCAACGTGCAGAATGTTGCCATAGTAGTAACACATTTTTTCAATTGCTCTACGTCACACGAACACAGATAGGAGGCGACCGTGGCCTTAATTAAGGTACAGCCCCAGCATGTGCCTGATGTAAACATGGTAAACCACGGACAACCATCCTCAGACCTACCGACATGGTGTTCGAACCCACTATCTAACGACTGCAAGCTGATAGCTACATGACCCAAACCGCGCAGCCACTCACTGCCGTAGTACTAATAGCAATCCGCTGATAGGACTCTTTGCAGTCCCTTTAAGTGCTGGAACGCCTGTACTTTTATCTCCTTTCTTTCTTGGTGAAATGCAAAATACCCACTGGTTGCCTTTGGTTTATATCTCTGGAGAAGACTTGTACACTAGACATCGAAAATGAGTTAAAAGCATATCTTGGCACTATAAGTAAGAAACATGATCTGAGTTAGGTTTTGCATTCCAGGCCATATACTACGGTAGCCGAAAATCAGATAAAACTTGTAACCCTCACCAAATACGTGTAAAATATCCTGTTACAGCAAAATGTATGTTACATAATATAACTTCCTTATCTTTGGCCATTCCCTTGTCTATCTCCTTTACCTGCTTGCTGGGTCCTGTCTGGCAATATGATCTTTCCAACCATTCTCACTCAAATTTCTTTCTCGAAATGTGGACATGCGTTACAAATGTTCATTTTCATATTATGAAGTGACAAGTTCATTTCATTAAATACCACCACAAATACGTCCACATTTCTATCAATATATCTGTAGAAATAGTTAAGAGATACTTCATTCTAAAGACACTTTCCAGAAGACTGTTCTGAGATACTGATACGGTAATGATGTCAAAGAGTTAAAGAAACGACTTAATACTTGGCCTTTGAAACCTTGGACAAGGACCATTTCCTAGCGTGGTCCACAGTTTCCACAGAGTCATACATTCCGTGCTGACGCTTTTTCACCCAACCGAGGGCAGTAAATTCACCATGCCATACTACAGATAGGAATATAATTATGCAGACTAGATAACGTCTATTGTAACGAATTAAATTGTGTTAAAGGATATAAGTTCGTGTAGATTTGCTCTCCAAGCAATAACCCTTAGGTATGCCGGGCTGAGTGGCTCAGACGTTTGAGGTGCTGGCCTTCTGACCCCAACTCGGCAAGTTCGATCCTGGCTCAATCCGGTGGTATTTGAAGGTGCTCAAATACGTCAGTCTCGTGTCAGTAAATTTATTGGCACGTAAAAGAAGTCCTGCGTAACAAAATTCCGCCACCTCGGAATCTCCGGAAACCATCCAAAGTAGTTAGTGGGATATAAAAACATTATTATTATTATTATTATTATTATTATTATTATTATTGTTATCTCTTAGGTATGACACTCCTCCTATTATTCATGATGTAAACATTTCGTTTTCCATGTCATATTAATACATAATATATATAATATAATATAATTTTCTTGTTTTCATAACAAATCCCATAACATTTTTTCTACTAGGTTCTCAGAGTTCTTTGACTCCCACCACCCACTCATTGATTTTTTACGTCTATCTGCTTCTTCCAACCTAAACCGCATGGACGAGAAAACCCAATGTAAGTTCTTTCTTGCTCCTTTGTGCCTTTATTACTAGGGTCATTGGAGCCAATCAGACTCATTTGGGTCTTTATTTGGATTTTAAGGCCGGGTCCCCGTTCTGACGCAACGTGAAGAAAATCTGAACCAAGGATCGGCCTGGATTCGAACCTCAGTCTTCAGAGTGGGAAGCCACTAGCTAAGCCACTGAACTAATCATGAATGAGAGCTAGAACACTTTTCTAACACACAAAACACAATTAATCTATATGCAGGTAGGCCAAATTGCTGAACTCGATCCAGGAGAGTAGCATAGATATTCTTATCACTCACGAGCATAAATTCTTAGAATCTTAAGGGCTCACTCGTAAAAAAATTAAGATAAAATATTGAACAAAATATTTCTTGCGATATAAGTTGGAAGGGCTCGAACTTATAACTTACTTGATCAATTACACGATTTGTGAGAAAGATAATTACTGTCAGCTACAACGAGTTACGACATTTCTTTTTGGGAGTCTAATTTACCATGTCAACTTTTGAATGGGGACATCCTGTAACCCTCTATCATTGGGATAAGACGTATTGCATTACGCACATTCAGGCTTGAGTTTGGCCTTGGTATACAGTACGTTGTACAGGAAAAGTATTAATAATAATTTCGTGTGGCTATTTCTAGCCGGGTGCAGCCCTTGTAAGGCAGATCCTCCAATGAGGGTGGGCGGCATCTGCCATGTATAAGTAACAGCGTGTTATTGTGGTAGAGGATAGTGTCATGTGTGGTGTGTGAGTCGCAAGGATGTTGGGGACAGCACTAACACCCAGTCCCCGAGCCAAGGGAATTAACCATTTAAGGTTAAAATCTTCGACCCGGCCGGGAATCGAACTCGGGGCTCTCTGAAACGAAGAGCACTGCGCTGACCATTCAGCCAAGTAGCCGTACACAGGAAAATTAATACTTTAGGATTCTTTGTGTCCCACGAGGTTTTGTAGGAAGGTGTGTCTTTGTCTTCTTAGTTTGTTCACATAAAAATCTCAATTGTGCACTTCTGTGACTTATGAGTAGTAGTATGCGCACCGCCGATACATGGGATAATGATCTAGTATCGTGTAGGGCCTCCTCTACCTCGGCCAAGCGCAGCATCTCGTCGTGGCATCAATTCCACAAGTGGCAAAAACACCCGTTGAGAGATTCTGACCCATACCGTTTGGATAGCACCCCACAGCTTCCTGCTATGTGTAGGTGCAGGGCCTTGGGTGTGCATGTTCCCCAACACCATGGCCCATAAATGCCCGATAGGGTTCATATCAGATGGTCGCGGTGGCTAATACCAGTCGTTGAAACTCTCCAGACCCCTGCCTGTTCCGTTGCCTTCTATGAGGTATTCCCGAGACACATGCTCTACAACATGGATCCGATGACATGCTGGAATATCTCATCGTTTTAGGGGTTCGCGAAGACTATGAAGGGCGACAATTGGTCACTAAAGAGTTCAACGTAGCAGTCGCTGGTCAACGACCTCTTCAGGTGGATCAGCGGATCCAGTCCATGCCATACGGACGTAGCATTATGAAGCGACCACCAGCCTGTACGGTGCTTGTTGATAACTGGGGTCCATCAATTCATGTCACGAAATAACTGGAACCGTGTCTCATCGGACACGTAGCCAGTCGTCCAGGGTCCAATCAGCAACGTCACGCGCCCTGGTGAGACGCTGTGCCCGGTGTCGTGGGGTTAACAAGGGCACTCAGGTACGTCTTCTGTTCCCACATTCCACTGACGTTAAAGAACGTTGCATTGACCTGCTGGATATGCGTCTGGTGCCTCGTGCCTCCTGCATTGAATGTGATTTGAGCCAGTGTGGCTTGTCTGTTACAACGGACAATTCTAACCAGACGCCGCTATTCGCGACCATTAGGCATCCGTGGTCGGCCACTGCGCTGTTCACTGTGGGTGGTAATGCCTTCCATGAAGTATTTCCGATACAGACGTGAAACCATCGACCGAGGAATATTAAATGTCCGCACAACTTCCACAAAGGAATGTTCCAACCATCTGGCCCCACTACTACGTGCCGTTCGAAAGACGATAATTCACGCCACCTTCCACGGGCGGTGTTTACACACACTCCTCCGATGTCAGATCACACCTGATTCAGATCTGAGCACTTCCAAGACGTCACGGTACGCTGGTGCCATCGACTATTACCTTTAAATACTGCTATCCCATGACTTTTGGCATGTCAGTGTATATTACCGAGATTATGTCTACCTCCGTAGTGTATTGATTACTGCTATTAGCAGCCGTCCTAGGGTGCGCGGGTTCAATCCTCGGTACTGCCAGAAATTCAAAATTTGCTGGATGGCTGGTATGTAATTAATTAGTCAGGCTACATACGGCTCACCTCCATGGGAGGTGTGCCTAGAAAGAGCTGCACCACTTGATATGAGGATACGAATTTACATTACTTTTTACCGAGATTATGAGTAACGACTATTAGGTTGTAGTATATGGTAGTTAACATGGTAGTTTTGAAGGAAATTGCTACCAACTCATTTTGCACCTCTAAGGAATTTCGGAAAAATAACTGTACATAGAGACTATATGAGAAGAATTTCAATAGAGCATCATATAAAACCTTATACACACTGAGTACACAGAAATAGTCATCTAATACGACATCAACAACCACAGCAACAAATTTGTAACTCTTTATCTGAAGGGAAGGTGGTGAAAATGCTCATGCAAGCCTATAGAGACTGATTCCATGAGTGCTGTGGGGGGCAACGACATTTACTTATCCAATCTCGAATGAGAGAACAGTACGGCACGTTGTAATTTGAGATATATCACTGGTACCAAGACCATTAGCAAAATACACAGACTATACGTAACACGCTGGAGGATGGAAGTATTCTATCCTATCCTATCCTATGCTATTCTATTCGAAACATATTCTAGCAAAGGACATTACACAATAAATTTTCTTGAATATCCAAAGGGCCAATCGCATTCAAATCTAAAAATAATTTATTAATTTTCCTGGTTTGCTATTATTCTATTTCAATTAATTTCATTATAACATGTTTCCGGTTAGTCAGTATTCATTATAATCTCTTGTGCAATTTCCTTGTATGACTAAATGTAGCTTTAGTCTTTTGTAATAATTTATGTACTTGCTTCTCATATGTAAGGTGATTCTCATTATTTAAAATTGCTCTTTCCTTGTGTTATTGTAATATTATTTCTAGCCTGCATTTTCTCAGTTAACATAATATCGTCGTTGCTTGAGCAGTAACGCGTATCTGTAAACGCACTTCTTACCCATTATTTTCCTCAAGACTGGTCACGCCTCCCACCAAGTATGAATATGCAGTCCATCAGAACAATTTTCGTTGTGTTCGTTTTCCTATGCTAATGTGTAAAATAAACTTAAATACATTATACTGCAGGAGTGCTTAAGTACGTAATGCGAACATATATTCCTACAGTTCGGCAAGGCGTGACCAATCCTATGGAAAATAATGTACAGATAGTGCATTGTCAGACATGCGAAGTTGCTCCTGCAGCGACTATATCATTATCCAACATGATTGTTTTCATCCATCAATTTTAGTACCATTTAACATCGCCTACTATACTGTATCCGGTGTGAAATTCAGAAAGATTTTATGATAATGTATGTTTGTTATCATTGTGACTAGGTATGTGCGGTTCTCCACGACAAAGCTCATGCTCTCGGGAAACGTTTTGATAGACAAATATGAATATGAAAATAGAGCAAATATTTAAATGTGAAGAAGGAATCAGGGAACGACTCTTACATAGTGAGGGCTGAACAATTCTGAAAACTAAAGAAATAAAATATTAAAACTATATACGCAAATAAGGAATAAATTTACTCTGCTTACTCAGTCGTTCCGAATGGACTATTTTATTTTGATACGAGTTCAAATTACTTAATTTATCCTCTGTAAGTTATTAAGGTATTATGTCCATCATGCATTTTTGTAAGGAAAAGCAGCATATTTCCCAGGTAACATCACATGCCATACCGTACTTCCTTATACTTTCATACATACTGAACATTTTAATGACAAATGTTGAGGAAAACAGGTTTTCCTGATAACACAAGTTTACTACGTGACTACACACAGGTAACAACAAAAAGTTCCTGTGATTGTGTATGCGATTGTTGGCTAAAATTGGTGGATATATCCGCACATCCTTTTGGCGTTACATAGAATTTCGAAGAAGTCAAACAATACACTTTATGTTGCTATTAGAGTTGTTGGGCAACATGGTTTTATATAATATATACTAGCAGTTGCCCGCGGCTTCGCTCGTGTTATCTCGTAAAATAATAAACGTAATCGTTCCTCAGTACTGTACTAAGACATTATCTGAAAATCCCTAAAGTATAAACATTCACCGACAAATTGAGTTCCATTTAACCCGGAAACTCTTCGTAAACCACGTTTGTGTTATTGCCTTTTTGGGCTAAGATGACCATGCAACATATAATTGTACATATGAGAAACAGTCTTCTCTCAAATCGGAGAAAAAGTCTATTTAAGTAGATTCCAAATATCTATCTCCACGTAGTAACAGTTTTTGAGAGAGGCTATAAGAATCGCCATAAAAGGAATTTAACACCTTTATCAGTCCTTCCCATTTTCCGAATACAAAAAGAAATACATGTTCCTTTACTTTAAAAGGAGATTCCAAATACTAATTTTCAGAATTCAACTCTTTCTTTACTTATTTTAACCCGACCCCCCCCCCAAGTCGATTTTCCGAAGACAAAAACATAAGTGTTTATTTTCAAAGGAGATTCCAAATACCAAGTTTCGCATCTGTAACATCTTTATCGTTTAGAGATAAAAATTTCCTCATACAAATATTTGAACGAATATTTCAATTGTTTCCCCCGTAAGTGTATTTCCGAAAACAAAACAAGACGTTTTTCTTTATTTTTAAAGGGGATTACAAACACCAATTTTCACGTCTGTAACCATCAGTTTTTGAGATATAAGTATCCACATAAAAATAATTCAATTTTTTTTCACTTCCTTTCACCCTCCCTCCTTAAGTGAATTTTCCGAAAACAAAAAATGCGCGTCTATTCATTAAGGAGCTTCTAAATACCAGTTATCACAACTCTAACACCTTCAGTTTTCGAGATATGTGTCCTCATAAAAGGAATTCAATTCCTTTTCAACCCCTCCCCCAAAGTTTGTGTTCCCCCTAAAATGCGGGTTTCTTTATTTTAAAGGAGATTCCAAATACCAATTTTCACGTCTGTATCAACTTTAGTTTTCATACGATATAAGTATCCCCATACAAATAATTCAACTAATTTTTCAATTCTTTCATCCCCTTAATTGGATTTTCCGAAATCAAAGGAATATGTATTACTTTACTTTTAAAGGGGATACCATACACCAATTTCCATGTCTGAAACATATATAGTTGTTTTGAGATGTAAGTAGACTCATAGAAATAATTTAAGTAATTTTTCAAATTTTTTTCGCCCGCCTATGTGGATTTTTCGAAAACAAAAAAAAATATGCATTTCCTTATGAGATTCCAATCACCAGTTTTTACGTCTATAACGGTCTGGCTCCATGGCTAAATGGTTAGCGTGCTGGCCTTTGGCCACAGGAGTCCCGGGTTCGATTCCCGGCAGGGTCGGGAATTTTAATCATAATTGATTAATTCCGCAGGCACTGGGGCTGGGTGTATGTGTCGTCTTCATCATCATTTCATCCTCATCACGAAGCGCGGGTCGCCTACGGGCGTCAAATCAAAAGACCTGCATCTGGCGAGCCGAACTTGCCCTTGGGCACTCCCGGCACTAAAAGCCATACGCCATTTCTTCTTCTTTTTTACGTCTATAACTTCTTCAATTTTTGATATATCAGTATCCTAATACAAAGAATTCAACCCACTTTTCAGTTCTTTCTACCCGCCCCTCACCCTTCCCCCAAGTGGTTTCTCCGAAAACAAAATAATACATGTTTCTTATGTTTGAAATGGATTCAAAGTACCAATTTTCACTTATGTAACATGTTCAGTTTTTTAGATATACTGTAGATATGCTCATTCTAGAAATTCACCCCCTTATTTGTTCCCCTTAAATGGATTTTCCGAAGAAAAAATCTATCTCTTTACTTTTACAGGAGATTCCAAGTACCAGTTTTCAAGCCTGTAACATGTTATATGTCTGATATACATTGTAGGCCTAGATATATATGTTTTAAATTCCACCCCATCAAAAACATACGGGTTTTATTTGGTCGGTGAATAGACTGATGGATCTAGAACGGAGGATGAAACAAGATGAGGCTAAGAGAAGTGTAGTGAATAATGGGGAAGACAAACGAGTGGAAGATAATAGGCAAGTGTAAGATAACGAGGGTAGAAGTGTAATTATCGGAAGTATTACTGAAAAGTGTCAAGAGAGACAGAGAGAGGTGCTAAGTGGAAGTATGAACAACGGCAAGGAAAGAGCAGTGAACGGACAGTGCAGTGGAGAGGCTGGAGAACAAATGGGTGATGGGGGCAAGGAGAGTGAGCAACAAGAAGCTGAGAGAGCTGAGTGTAGTGGCAAGTGTAGTGGTAAGGCAAGATCAGGGTAAAAAAGTAAGGTCAGAGTTAACCCGTGAGAGTTTCTTCGAGCGGAATCAGAGTTTGAGCGGAGGGAGAAATAGAAACTTTACGGACATGTGGAGAGTTACGAAAAGTAATGAGGGTATTGAAACAAGAAGCAAAAAACAATAATATAGCGAGTAAGTAAGTAATTAAGGGCATGATTGTAGAAGAGGTAAGATGATGATGATGCTTTTTGTTTAAAGGGGCCTAACATCGAAAGAAGAGGTAAGAGATGGAGGTGGTGTTAGTGGAGTTGAAAGTTATGATGGTATTTATTTGTGGAGGCTGAAATGTTGTGATGGATAAGTGGTATATACTGTAAGTTATGATATGTTATAGGGTTGAAATGTGGTGTTGGAGAAGTGGTGGTATAAGATGGTGGATGGCAGAAGGTGAGTGTAATGGTAGAAGAAGTAGAGGTGGTATATGAGGTGGAGTTGGTGTTGTATTGCTGAAATGTGGTGTTGGAAAATATTGAGGGCTTGGTATTTATGATTATGTGTTATGATTAATTTAGGAGGTGTTATATCGTTGGAATGTGGTGTGGGAGAAGTGGTGATATAAGTAGAGGTGGTATATGATGTGGAGTTGGTGTCGTATTGCTGAAATGTGGTGTTGGAAGTACTGAAGGCTTAGTATTTATGATTATGTGTTATGATTAATTTATGAGGTGTTATGTCGTTGGAATGTGGTGTGGGAGAAGTGGTGATATAAGATAGTGGAAGGCAGAAGGTGAGTGCAATTATCGGAGGGGTAGAAGTGGTATATATAGAAATGAGGTGTTGGAAATGTGGATATGAGGTGATGTATGGTTTGGTATTGAGATGGTTTATTTACGGCTGAATTCGTGGGAGTTGGGAGGTGGTATTATTGTATTGGTGTCTGGTAGGAGTATTGAATTTTTGGAGTTGGAGGGAGGTGATTTTATTATCATTTTGTAAATTTTGGTTTGTTTGTATGCGGAGGACGAAGAAATGTGATGTTGGAGAGGTGTTGGTATATGCGTGATTGGTATTTGTTATTCATTGCCGAAATTTTTGGAGATGGAGAGGTAATTTTATTATGGAGTGTTATGGCGGAATTAAATGAAATGAAGCAATGTTAACGCGGATTGGTAAAAGTTGTGGTATGGTGGATTGGAATGCAATGACGGAATATTGTTGTTATTATTTAGCCTTCTACTATATGAGGTGTAAACTGAAAGATTGAATGCAATGTTAGTGTTATGACTGGTTTGGTATGCAATCGTGTAATGTTGCTGTTGTAGCTTATTTTGGAGTAGGTCAGGAAACAATAAAGGTGATGAAAATGCTGAAGCAAGAAGGTTGCGTAATGAGTGGGTACGTGTGAGTGATAACAAGCAGAAAGTTGCAACACCAGCAGTAGAATGTAAACATAGACCCGGCTGAGGAGGTAAGATAGTTTGGGACCAGCAATAAGAAATGGGATAGTTGTTATTCTTAGTCTTACTTTTACTTTTATTTTTATTCGTGAGTTGTTGTAAACTGTTGTTGATGGAGTTGGTTCTGGTCTATAACTGTGGCGTTAGGTCTTTTTGTTTTATTGTTCATTTTATTTTGTATATGGTGGAGAGTGGTGGTTTAGGTTGGACTACGTTTATTAATTTTATTAGTTATTGATGTTTTATGATTATTGTTTGTAAATTTCTGTTGGAGGAGTAGGGTGGCTTAAGTGTGAATTTAGAATTAGACAGGGGAGTAGCTGTACGTGGCATGAAGAGACGGAGGATGACTACCGTGGTGACCTAACTTTTGAGGTCACGTTTCCGGAGTGTCTGACGGGCTTCATGGCATGGCCAAGGTGTACAGTAGCAGTAGTTAGTATTTATTTATTTATTATTATTGTGAACATGTATTCGGGGCTGAACGCCTGTTATGTTCATTAATAAATACGGTAATACGGGTTTTATTTTTAAAGAAAATTCCAAATACCAATTTTCTTGTCTGTAACAACTTCAGTTTTTGAGATATATGTATCCTCATAAAAGGTAATCAACCAATTTTACCCCCTTTTTCACCCCCCCCTAATGGGATTTTGCGAAAACAAAAGAACACGTGTTTCCTTTTTTTTAATGGAGATTCCAAATACCAAGTTTTACGTCTGTAAACTTTAAAGTTTTTGAGATATAGATATCCTCATTTCACCCCCCTTTTCACCCCCTTATTTTTTATTTATTTATTTATTTATTTACTTATTTATTTATTTATTTATTTATTTATTTATTTATTTATTTATTTATTTATTTATTTATTTATTTATTTATTTATTTATTTATTTATTTATTTATTTTTAAAGGAGATTCTAAATATCAGTTTTTACATCTGTAAACTTTTAAAATTTGGGATATAGATACACAAATTTTGAAAATTTTAAAGTTCACCGCATTTGTCACTCCTGTTCACCCCCTATTCATCGGATTATCCAAAAACGCAAAAATACGTGTATCTTTATTTTCAAAGGAGATTCGAAACATCAATTTTCATGTCTGTAACATCTTCAGTTTTTGAGATATAAGTCTCCTCATAAAAGGTGTTCAACCACTTTCCCCCCCTTTTTCAGCCCCTTAATGGGATGTTGCGAAAAGAAGAGAACACGTATTTCCTTATTTTTAATGGGGATTCCAAATACCAATTTTTACGTCTGTAAACTTTTAAGATTTTGAGATGTAGATATCCTCATTTTAAAAAGTGACCCCCCGTTCACTCCCTTATTGATGGAATGTCCAAAAATCCTCCCTTAGCCAGCACCTACATGTTAATATGATTTTATCCCCAAAATTTCATTTCTTTATGTCCAGTAGTTTTGGCTCGGCGATGATGAATCAGTCAGTCAGTCAGTCAGTCAGTCAGTCAGTCAGTCAGTCAGTCAGTCAGTCAGTCAGTCAGACAGGACTAGTTACTTTATATATATACACCGGGCGAGTTGGCCGTGTGCGTAGAGGCGCGCGGCTGTGAGCTTGCATCCGGGAGATAGTAGGTTCGAATCCCACTATCGGCAGCCCTGAAGATGGTTTTCCGTGGTTTCCCATTTTCACACCAGGCAAATGCTGGGGCTGTACCTTAATTAAGGCCACGGCCGCTTCCTTCCAACTCCTAGGCCTTTCCTATCCCATCGTCGCCATAAGACCTCTCTGTGTCGGTGCGACGTAAAGCCCCTAGCAAAAAAAAAAATATATATATACAGTCTGTTTTACGTCGCACGACACAGATACATCTTATGGCGACGATAGGATAGCAAAGGCAGTAGCCGTGGCTTTAATTAAGATACAGCCCCAGCATTTGCCTGGTGTGAAATTGGGAAACCACGGGAAACCAACTTCAGGGCTGCCAACAGTAGGATATGAACCCACTATCTCCTGATACAAGCTCACAGCTGTGCGCCGCTTACCGGCCAACTCGCCCGGTATTTTATATTGTTTCCCTTCCGGAAGGTGATTTGGATCTCATGTAAAACAAGAATTATGGCAAGGTTTAACTAAGGATAAATAGGTGGGTAGAATTTCCAACTATTTTGTCACTTTTTGTATTCCTACATCTGTTACCTCTAGTCTTAGTGCGAAAATATAATTAAGACACACAGACGAGATATTCGCTACCATATTTCCCAAAGTTGCAGTTATTCTGTATCATCGTAGAGTGTGAATTATTGTGATCAATGAACAAGGTCTCCGCTGTGAAATATGTGACCTTTCCACGGGGAGGCGGTTTGCGCATCCCAATGAAGCAGATAGCAGAACCGTACGTGCAACCATATCGGATGGGTATCTGTTGAGATACCAGACTAACGAATGGTTCATCGAAACGGGGGTGGCATCCTTTCAAAAGTTGCAAGGGCGGCAATCTGGGTGATTGACTGATATGGCCTTGTAATGATATTTAACATGGCTTAGCTGTGTTGATACTGCTACACGGCTGAAAGCAACGGGAAACTACAGCCGAAACTAACTCCCGAGGACATGCAGGCTCTGTATGAATAAACGATATACTGATGATGGCCTCCTCCCGGGTAAAATAATCAGGAGATAAAATTGTCCCCCATTCGGATCTCTGGATGGGGACTACACCTTAGGGGGCAATCATCATGATGATTAATACTATTATTACTGACATTCTGTGAATGAGAGCGTGGAATGTGCGAAGTTTGAATCGTTGTGGTAGGTTAGAGAATCTGAAGAGGAAAATGGATACACTAAAATTAGATTTACACTAGTTGGTACATTGGCAGGAAGATGATTCTTAATTAAGCAACCAGAGAATTATCCACACAGAATCAAATATGGTAAATGCAGGAGTTGGTTTAATAATGAATAAGAAAGTAGGCCAGAGGGTAAGCTACTACAACTAGCATAGCGAATGAATTATTGTCGTCAATGTAGACACTAAACCAATGCCCACTACATTACTACAGGTCTACTGTATATCCTCGCTGCCGGGACAAAACCTCCTATGTGAAATAGTTTAGCTTAGAAATTTGGCCGGTAATGTTCTGTCATCTAATGTGCAATATATGTACATATTGTCAAGGCATTCTCGCTCTTCATAATGTATGTGCTGCGTATCAGTATATCTCCAAAAGTATTAACATATATGAGGTTTTGTCCCGGCAACGACGATATGCCTATTAGTTCACCAGATAATCAAGAAATCGAAAGAATATACGAAGCGACAGAAGATATAATTCAATATGTAAAAGGAGACGAGAATCTAATTGTTATGGGAAATTAGAATGCAATGGTACGCCAAGGAAGAGAAGGTAATGCCGTAGGAGCATTTGGACTTGGATGAATAAACGAAAGAGGAAGTCGGCTGGTTGAATTCTGCACCGATCATAAATTAGTCCTGCTAATTCTTGGTTCAAACCTCACAAACGACGGCTGTGCACTTGGACAAGACCTGGAGACACGGGAAGGTATCAGAGAGACTTCTTTTTATTAGGCAGAGATTCAGAAATCAGGTGTTGGATCGCAAGAAGTTCCCTGGAGCAGACGTGGGCTCTGACCACAAAGTTGTGTTCATGAAAAGTCATCTTAAGTTGAAGAGATCAAAGAAAGAGAATGCAAGATGATGGGACGTAGATGAGTTGAAAGAAAAGACTGTGAGGGAATGTTTTAAGGAACATGTTGCACAAGGACTAGATGAAATAGCTCATGGAAACACAATAGATGAAGAGTGAACAGCTATGAAGCATGAGATCAGTAGGGCTGCTGAAGAAAAGTTAATGAAGAAAGATAAGATCAAGTAAGAATCAGTGGATAACTCGGGAGATATTAGACCTGAGTGATGAACGGCGAAAATACAAGAATACAAAAAATGTAGACGGCAGGAAAGAATACCGGCGATTTAAGAATGAAGTAGATAATAAGTGCAGGTCAGATAAGGAACAATGGATGAAGGAGAGGTGCTAGGATGTTGAAGGTTGTATGGTTGTAGGAAAGGTAGATGCTGCATATAGGAAAATCAAGGAAACCTTTGGAGAAAGGAAATCTAGGTCTAAGAATATTAAATGATCAGCGTAAAAACCATTTCCAGGGAAACAAGACAAGGCAGAAAAATGACAGGGACATATTCAACAATTTTATCAAGGGAAAGAAGTAAATGATAAGGTTCTGGAACAAGAAGAAACTGTTGTTGCTGATGAAATGGCAGACCTGATTTTGAGGTCAGAATTGAACTGAGCCTTGAGAGACCTAATACGAACAAGGCACCTGGAATTGATGACATAACCTCAGAATTACAGACCGCCTTAGGAGAAAGCAGCATGGGGAGATTATTCCATTTAGTGGGTGAGATGTATGATATGGAAGAAGTTCCGTCCGATTTTAGACAGCAAGTTATTATACCTATCCACAGGAAATCATGTGCTGACATGTGTGAAAACTACCTCGCCATTAGTTTAGTATTTAACGCTTGCAAACTTTTAACACGTACCGTTTACAGAATAATGGAATGACGAAGTGAAGCTGAATTCGGAGAAGATCAGAGTTGCTTCAGAAGAAATTTAGTAACACGTGAAGCGATCCTGACTTTACATATGACCTTAGAGGATCGAATTAAAAAACACAAGCCTACGTATATGGAGGGGCTGCCTGGCCGAGGCGGTAAAGGCGTGCTCGGTTCGCCCGGAAAGACGTGGGTTCGAATCCCCGTCAGGAAGTCGTAAAATTTAAGAAACGAGATTTCCACTTCCGGAGGTGCATATGGCCCTGAGGTTCACTCAGCCTACACCAAAAATGAGTACCAGGTTAATTCCTGGGGGCAAAGGCGGCCGGGCGTAGAGCTAACCACTCTACCCCATCAAGTGCCGAGGTTAACAATCGTGGAAGCCTTTACGTTCCACTCCTCCAAGGGCCTTCATGGCTTGTACGGAGGTGACTTTGCTTTTGCTACGTATATGGCATTTGTAGATATTCATTGGTCCAAGCTATTTGAGATTATGAAGGTGATAGGTATTAGATACCGAGAAAGAAGAACTATGTACAACCTGTATAAACATCAGTCTGCAGTGATAAGAATCGAAGGCTATGACAAATCAGCAGTAATCCAGAAAGGAGTGAGGAAAGGCTGCAATTTTTCTCTTTTCCTTTAGAATGTTTACATAGAACAGGCGATAAAATAAATCAAAGAAGAATTTGGGAAAGGAATCACAACGCAAGGATAGGAAATAAAAAAACTGAGATTTGCCGATGATATTGTTATTCTATCCGAGTCTGGGGAAGATCTGGAGAATTTTCTGATTGATATGGACACAGTCTTTGTGAAGGAGTGCAAGATGAAAAAATCCAAAACAAAAGTAATGGAGTGTCGTCGAATGAAGTCTGGTGATGCAGGAAGTATTAGATTAGGAAATGAAGTCTTAAGGGAAGTAGATGAATATTGTTATTTGGGTAGTAGGATTACTAATGATGTCTGAAGCAAGGAGGGCATAAAATGCAGACTAGCATAAGCAAGGAAGGCCTTTCTTAAGAAAAGAAATTTCCTCACTTCGAATATTGATATAGGAAAAGAAAGTAATTTTTGAAGACTTTTGCCTGGAGCGAAACATGGACGATAAAGTTCAGAGAGCTCTTGAAATATGGTGTAACAGGAGAATGCTGAAGGTGAGATACTGAATCGAACTAGTGAGAAGAGAACGATTAGACGAAATTTCACCAGAAGAAGGGGCAGAATGATAGGACACATCTTAAGACACCCAGGACTTGTTCATTTAGTTTTTGAGCGATGTGCAGGCGGTAAAATCGGCAGGGATAGACCAAGGTATGAATAAGATAAAACCAATTAGAGTAGATGTAGGATGTAGTAGTTACGTAGTAATGAAAAGGTTGGCACAGGGTAGGGTGGTATGGAGAGCTACATCAAACCAGTCTACGGACTGATGACCCAGAAAACAACAAGGAACAAGGTAAGTAGGAAAATTATCCTACCTGTATTTCGGCAATGCAATTTCGTAACTATAATCGCTAGTGTGAATTGACGTGTATGTATGATGTATTTACAGAGAATGTTCGGTTACGCAGACTTCACGAGACGAATTTATTACCAGCTTAGCGAGCTCAACGGAGTAGTAATCAAACTCGGTTCTCCCGTTATAAGTGATTCTACGAGTGCTTTCAACACAAGAAGTGGCACAAATTGAAATCTATTTCTACCGAGGGTTTCGTTGCACGCTCGCTCCCGAAAGGCGTACTTCATTCCCCAATATTTCAAAAGATTTTTTCGTACATTATTTCCGTCCTTCTGTCTCAGGAGTTATAATAGTAGCGTACTGATCGGTTGGCTCCAGTTCAATTTCCGACTCTGATACGAATTTGTTTGAATGTCTAGACTGGACAGCATTCAGCATCTGGTTGGAAGTTGTGTAATATGTGTACTTATTTTGTGTGTGACTTTGAGCAATATTATATCATATTGCTTAATGTACAGAATACCAAATTCTTTTATACATGTGAGAGTGAGAGCGTGTTAGTTTAATGAGACTCTGCTAACTTATAGGTTAATGTATCTGCAGATAAGTATTGTAATTATGGATAAGTGTACTAGGGCGAGGCACATTTACTTCGCAACTTGAAAGAAACCAAATAAATAAATAAATTAATTAATTAATATTAATATCTAAATAAATAAATAAATAATGCTATTGGCTTTACGTTCCACAAACTACGATTACGGTTTTTGGAGATGCTGAGGTGCCGGAATTTTTAACGTGCCGGTAAATCTGCCGACACTAGGCTGACATATTTGAGCACCTTGAAATACCACCGGACTGAGTCGGAATCGAACCCGACAGCTTGAGCTCAGAAGGGCAGCGCTCTATCGCCTGAGCTATAAAGCCTGGCTAAATAAAATGAGAAATAGATTACGGTTTTATTCTCGGCTATTGTAGATTTCCATGGTTTATCAACTTCAAATCTAATTGAGTGCCGCTGTGGTGTGTAACACATAAACCATGACTGCTACCTTCTCAATCCTATCCTCAATTTAATGTAGAGGTACTCATCAGTACAGATACAAAACAGGTTGTCACTCAGACTTCATACTTAAAATGCATACAGGACTGTAGACATATATGTCCATATCTCTTCACACGAAGTAATAATAACCATAGCAATTTGAACCCGGCGGGTGGAGTGGGCAATAGAATTAGAGAAAGTTAAGAAGTGGATTACTTTCCAAAACTTCAGTGCAGTGCTATATGCATTAAGATATCAAGTTAGAATTTAGAATATGTGGTAGGCCAAAGCTCCTAAATGTATGTGTTTACTTGATAATGGTGAAATACCTGTATTGTAGGCAGCTCTTTCACGCGTTTAAAATACAAAGAGAGTTTTCAATTTGAAAATATTTCAGGTGTGGAGATCAGCGTCCTTCTCCTCACCCATCTCCTGCTGAGGGGAAATAAACTTATCTAATTCACTGTCAAGGACAAGAATGAATTTCCTAATTATTCGAACAAGCATCGATCAGTTCATTGTCGATTACCCGGTACGGTGCACTGTGTCCATAGGAATTTCATATTTTCATTGCAGTGTTTCCTCTGCCTCATGGGTTAGAACAGTAGCGAACTCATCGGTTGGCTTGAGTTCAATTTCCGACTCTGTCACGAATATGAAGGTCCAGAATGGACAGCATTCATCACCAGAAATTGATTAAGGTTTCATGATCGGCTATCGTAGATTTCCGTGGTTTGTCAACTGTAGGTCTGTGTTTCGGTCACTGCATCACAAAATTCAGGATTTAAACCTGGAAGATGTGCTCAAATTTTTGAATTTCTGAAAATAGTTTCTTTGGTACTACATATCGAGAAAATTCTGCACTAACACATCCAGCTTTTACCCAACAAACTTCATTAAAACTGTACAATGGAACTAGCAAATGTATTCCAATTCACCTGTCACCTGGTGCAATAAAACAAAATGTCAAAATTAAGAAGAAGGTTCCCAAATGACCTTGCACACTGTAGCTGAGGTCATTTACAACGGGCTGCCTATAATAATGCATTTCAAACATAACGTCTTTGGATAAGAAGTCAATTGTAAAGATAATATTAGTGAATAAATCCACAAACAGGTACTTTGTGAAAATAGTTGCTAATATGCGCTTATGTCACGATTACTGAAGAGAAAACTAAATATTGATTTAGAAGCCATCAGAGGGATCAGTACTGACGTACGCTTCTGTGCTCTCTGTCAGAATCTGACGAAAGCAACTTGGTATCTTTGAGAGAAGATTTTTGAAAAGTATTTTTAATCCTTTGGGAGTGTGGAAAAGAAGATACAACTATTTAATTAGCCAGATATCGTTAAAGTAATTAAGATCAAGAGGCTATAATAGGCTGGATATATACTATGTGCCAATGATCGTAGGACAATGAAAAGTTAATTCATTGAAGAAGAAGAAAATAAAATTTCGCGGACGTTGAAAATGAATGTATCTTTGTGTGACGTGAAAAGTGAATCTTCTCAATATTAACGGGAAAGGAAATCAGAGATTATTCGCGTTGAAAACACGGTCGACGCAGAGAGAAAACAAAAGTTCCTAGAAATCTTACAAGGAGAGAATATTTAAAAGTTCCTAAATGTAATAATTAATTGACCACGTGGAAAGTATTTACACAGTTTAAGCTAGAACTGCCTTGGAGAAATAATTAACACTGAATATTTTAGGGTCTGTCCCGGAGAACGAAGAAAAACACTTATCGTAGGCTTACACGAAGAAACGCTCTAACACTCCAAAGAATTATCGATGATGATGATGATGATGATGATGATGATGATGATGATATTGACAAAAATAAAGTTTTTGTGGAAGGCTCTCCGAAAGCAATATACTGAATTCAGTACAGGACAAACTAATCACCACTCCAATTATCGTACTCAGAGTTTGTCGTGGGACTAATCGAGTTCATATGACACTTCACTTGCTTGCTTGTGAATGAACATGATGTCGCAAGGAGCAAGAAACTTCCAAACCAGACACGCACGATATGAATTATTTCGGGAAGAAGGTTGGGTGGTACGACCCCGAACCATCATAAGTTTCAATTACCTCTATAAATGTATTTCTTTTGAGGTTATTATTTATTGCTGGTTACACTTTGCCCTAATGCTTAGTACATATATTCATATCATAGCCTTGGATAATTGTACTACATACCAGCGCAGACACAACTGTGAGACAGGTTTAACCCAGACGTCATCACGTAGTTGCTCTAGGGAGCCGGTGTTACTTGCTCCGCTCGGGACGGTGTTGATCACGTGACAAGACAGAAATGGACAGGCGGGTTGCATACCGTGACATTACTGTATAGTATGCGAACCTTTTCTTGATACCAGATTTTACGGGGTTGAGGAGTAAGGAGGGAGCTCTCCCGGTTCCGGTTATACTACCAACTGAATGGAAATGAAATCGGAATTGAATCGATAATATGATCGTTCGATATGAATTTTCTAAACTTTTATTATATTAAGCCAACAACTATGTCACACACATATTATATAATATTCTATAACATTTCTCGATGTGAATCTTGCCCCTAGCATGAATTCTATAGTTTGGCTTTGATGTGTAAACTACAAGAGTACTAGTACGTAAAATGTACGCCAGACGTCTCACGACGAAGCATAAGCGATTCATAGTTTGTGTTTCAAAGGTTGCCAGTTCGAATCTTGAAGAAAACTGAGGTCTACCGATTCAGAACTAGGGAGCTCAGGTATCAAGTAAAGGTTCGCGTACTATACTTGCCGCTCGGAAATGTTATCACATGAACAACAGCTTTTATAATAATAATAATAATAATAATAATAATAATAATAATAATAATAATAATAATAATAATAATAATAATAATAATAATAATAATTTGCAGCAAGAATCATATGAGACGAACAGGACACAGATTACGGAGTATAACAGGACAAGAAAATTATTAGGCCTAATTGACAGAGGAAATATACAGCAGTGTGCAATATTTCCTGAATAAATACATTTTCACGATTAACTGAAGCTTTGGGACACGTACATTTACCGAAATAAAATAACATTTATATGATTTGTACATATTCTTTGCACTCTCATCAACTTCAATGTTTGTATGGCATTTATGACTATGACAACAAATTAAACACACGAACTGAAACATATCAGTGGTGTACTCCTCCTTCACGGGACCTTTGGGCTCGTTTAGATAGTAGTGTGTAATTGTTTGGTACTTTCGTTTGCGTACTGGCAAGTCGCAAAACACATTTCAAGTTTTCATCGGTGAGCCTAGTTCTGTGTCTACATTTACAAATCTTCGTTAATTAAAACATATGTCACATAAATAATTTGATCCGAATATACTTACAGTGTGAACATTAAATGTGTACACTCTATGAAATCTCTCCCGTGAAAAACGAACATAAATTTCAGTCATAATATTTGTGGTTGCAAACCTATCTTTCATTTGAGTATGGCACTGTAAGTCAATCAGTTCTGCTCTAACAGTTTGCACATGCACTACAAAGGAATACCGAACGCCTGCAGATCTTTTTTTAACGCCTGAATATCGCGAAACCTACTCTCATAGTGACATTAAAACCTCTTTATATTCTTCTAATGCTTTTTTAATGTGATTACATATTTTATTACATATTAAAAAATTTGATGTGTTATTTTCTTGAACTATTAAATACTCTTCTTCCCAAGAAGGTTTGAAACTTGTTGGCGTCGATGGCCTACACTGTGCTGAAATCTCTTCCATAGTAAATGCAACATTAACCGACTAGAGTTGAACGTCGTGTGGTGTGAGGATAAAGACGGGAACACACTAGTGTCATCTGTCATGAGTTCACGCGTATCGTGTCACAATCTAACCTGTGCAGAAAGATGTGTTATACCTTTGCGCCACTGACCTGCGGTACGTACTACGTCATGCACTTCCCCTACTTGCTCGCTAAGCTGCTCTCTTTCCTCGAGAGCGGGGAGCAAACTGGCTCCGAAGGTATTTCGCTCTCGATTGACGATGCCTGGTTTAACAAACTATATTATAAAAGTATACAAACATGTTGACCATAGTGAGCAAGGCAGTGACTGATGATGTTCGCGAGTAAATACCTTGCTCAAGTTTTGGTATTTAATAGATGTTCGTAATCGTTACATTAGTGTAAGAGTGATCAGAAGTAAATATTAGATCACCTACTACATTCTTGTAAGTAAGATACCTGACATTATTTCCGTGGTCCTTGTGTGAAGTGAAGAACTATAGAGATAACCTAAAACCTTTTGTTGACCCACTCAAAATGGCCACCTCTGTTCATAGAGGTCGGCATTTATCGAATTCAATGAATGAAAAAATCAATGATATTTTTCCTCAACAGACACCATGCAAGCCAACAAATAATAATAATAACAACACCGTAAATAACCCTCCACATCCTAACAGTGCATCAGGTAACCAAATGACAACCGTCACAAGTAGGCCTAGTAACGAACGTAATTCAAGGTTAAGCTATTCTGCTGCAATACAGTCGTACCCCTCCAAAGAACAAGCTATTGTAATCGAATCTCATGACGGGATCAGTATCAAGGATTATGTGCTAGCTATAGGAAAACTTACAACCCCTAGCAACATTCGGTTTGTTTCACGTATATCGAACGGAAGGATATGCATCTTTCTCTCTAGTAAGAAAAATGTCGAAGATCTGATATTGACAAACCCTAAGATCTTAATAAACAATGTATCACTGGAAATACGACCCCTTCTAACAAAAAACAAGCGTATTATATTATCCAACGTCTGTCCTGTGATCCCAAACTATGTTATTGAAGAGGAATTGTTAAAACTCGGTGTGAAAATCATGTCTAGGATTACCCCAATCAGAGCAGGTTTGTCAATTCCAGGATTCTCCCACATTTTAAGCTTTCGAAGACAAATGTACATTCAGAATGAAGACTTTGATAAACTCCCCGAATCCCTTCATCTCGAATACGATGGTACAAACTACTGGATTTACCTATCATCCGACTCACCCACTTGTTTTCTTTGCCATACCGAAGGACATCTGGCCAAAGATTGTCCTAACAACGTATCACTTCCAAAAGATGAATCCTCTTCCAATAATTTTCCTCAGCTCCAAGAGATTTCACAAAAGTCACAGGTCGAAAACCCCAAAACAGACATCGGTACTTCTAGCTCTTCTAGCTCACTCCCAAAAGATAGGCCTACTCAAGAAGCCACTTCAATGACCAACCCTGACTTAGCACTTAGCCAAGTCTGTAATGATCCTCCCTCCTCCAGAATTCAAATTGAGAGAGAAATTGCAGCACCTATGGAAACACACGCCACCCCTACAATAGTGAATTTTCCTGGATGTAAAAGGCCAATTTCACTAGCTAGCAGTGAAACAACTAATCCAAATCCTCCTGATGGCAACAAATCCATACTGGCCTCTCCTGAACAAATAGAAAACCGTAAGACAAATCACACTTCCAAGAAACCCAAGACAGACACGCAAAAATCAATAAGTGATATGCTCCTGCCAGTAAAACAAGTTTTGGAAGCCGACCCATCAATATTCCCCCTCAGCTACCTACAGCTCCAGTCCTTCTTTGAAAATACAGTTGGTGCCAAGGACATATCAGAAATTGCTTCAAACTACACACAAGACTTGGAAGGTCTTGCTAAAGCCCTTCAAAAACTCTATCCTTACTATACCGATAAAAGCATAAAAAACAAAAGCACTCGAATAGTAAAAAAACTACTGAAATCCGCCAGTCAAAGTGAAGACCCAACGCATATCAATGTAACGCCAGACTATTCCAGCGACGACAATTCCTTCCCAGTATAACAATGCAGATAAACCTCGTTCTGCTTTTGATCATTATTATGGCAACATTACTCCAATGGAATCTTAACAGTTATCGATCACAGTTAGAATATCTACAACTCCTAATAAACAAACACCAACCATCTGTTATCTGTCTCCAAGAAACAAACTTTCAGAACGACTTTGCTGCCAATCTAAGACTCTACAGTGTCTACCACAAAAATAGAACTAATGTGAATCATGCGAGTGGAGGAGTAGCTACTTATATCAAAAGCAATATCTATGCCAAAGAAATTACTGTTAACACTAATTTGGAAGCTGTAGCAATTTCAGTCCATCTACCACCTTCTCTATGTATCTGCAATGTTTATATTCCAAACAGTTATTTGTTTCAAGGTGACGATCTACGAAACCTTATCCACCAACTACCTAAACCATTCATCCTAGTAGGCGACTTCAACAGCCACAACACGTTATGGGGTAGCCATAGTTCTGATGCAAGAGGAAAAGAGATAGAAAAGATACTTGATGAATTTGATTTAATTCTAATGAACTCTACTGCTCCAACTCGCTTTGACATAGCCCACGGCACCTGTAGTAGTATAGACCTAACCATCTGCACACCGGACGTAGCAACCCTTTTCAACTGGTCTGTTTATTCAACACTCCAAGGAAATAGTGACCACTTCCCGATACTAATCAATAATGAAAATTCTTCTGTCAACTCCTCATTTATTAACAACTCTAAATGGAACTTAAATAAGGCAGATTGGACAAAATTTAGGCAGACAGTCAATAATCACTTAAAAGACTTAACCCCTCCAAATGATTTCCCTTCTAAGCACATAAATATCATTGTTCAAGATTTCACAGAAGTTCTTGTTAAATCTGCAGACATGAGTGTTCCAAAAGTAACCTCAAATTCCTTTAAGAAAACAGTACCTTGGTGAAATGACACTTGTAAGGAGGCTATTAAGAATAAGAATCATGCTTTCTACCTCTACAAAAGAAAACCCACACCTGAAAATAAAGCCCAATTTCAGAAATATAGAGCAATCGCTCGAAAAGAAATTAAACTCAGCAAAAAGAATTCATGGCTATCATTTGTCTCCTCGCTAAGTTCCCAAACCCCACAAAAGGAAATGTGGAATAAACTTCAAAGAATAAATGGCAAATATAATCACTTCTACATTACTTCCCTCAGAAACTCTGTTGATGGAACCTTCATAAACAAACCTCAAAACATTGCTGATAAATTAGCTGACACATTTGCCGAGATCTCTAGTGACAAAAATTATGATCCCGAATTTCTCCATAAAAAGAAATCCAGTGAATCCGTTGATCTAAGGAAAGCTATCTCTGACCCCAACTATAATCTAAACGATGCTTTTCAACTGCAGGAAATAATTACTGAACTTGACAAATGTGGCAAATCTAGTCCTGGCCCAGATACGGTCCCTTATGAATTTCTAAAACAGCTTCCACTAAGTGCAATAAATTATCTTCTGGCCATTTTCAACCACATATGGAGCTCTAAGACATTTCCTGACCAATGGCGAAATGCCATTGTAGTTCCAATACCCAAACCAGGGAAAGACAACTCAATTGCAGAAAATTAACGCCCTATTGCTTTAACTAATGCGATGTGTAAACTCATGGAGAAAATAGTCAACAAAAGATTACGCTGGTATCTCGAGCACATAAATTTCTTCAGTAATGTGCAAAACGGGTTCCGTAAAGCACACTCCACAACAGACACTTTGATAAGTCTGGAATCTGAAATACAGGAAGCGTTTCTCAATAACCAACACCTAATAGCAGTCAGTTTAGATATTAATAAGGCATATGACATGGTATGGAAAGACTATGTAATCAAAGTTCTAATGACACATAATATATCTGGAAATATCCTATATTTCATTTATAATTTTCTCCAAATGCGCCGAATTCAAGTTAGAGTAAATGGAATGCTGTCAAAGGAAGTAGTAATCAACAATGGAGTCCCACAAGGATCAGTTATCAGTGTAACACTGTTTCTTGTGGCAATTAATGGTATAGTCTCTAACATCCACTCACCAGTTAAGTGTTGCCTTTTTGCTGACGATATGATAATCTTCTGCCCAGGGAAAAACATTACAACGACTCAACTCCTATTACAATAATCAATTGTAAATATTCAAAACTGGACTAAAACCACAGGATTCAAATTTTCTAAAACTAAAACCAAATGTATTCTCTTCTCCAAAAATAAACATACTATCGCTAACCCTGAATTATATATGGAAGACCATAAAATTGAATCAGTTAAAACTATTAAAATTCTAGGACTTCTATTTGATAACAAGCTCACCTGGACCCCATACCTTAAAAATCTTAAAGACGAGTGTCAAAGAAGAATGAATATCATGAAAATTCTCTCAGCAAAAAACTGGGGAGCAGACTACCATGTCCTAATGAACACATACAGAGCCACAATCAGAGCCAAACTGGATTATGGCAGTATAGTATATTGTTCTGCCAGACCATCTACTCTTAAGATCCTTGATACCATCCAATCTTCAGCTCTTCGAATTGCCCTAGGAGCCCACCGCACCAGCCCCATAGCTAGTATAGAGATTGAAGCCAACGAACCACCACTTGAAATCAGACGTAAACAGCTGAGTTTGACATACGCACTCAAGATAGCTGGTACAAGTAACCAACACTTGAAAAAACACCTAATTTCAAAGATACATAAAGGAAAACTAACTGGATCTCAACCCCAACCCTTTAACATCAGAATATCCAATCTTCTCAAAGAAATAAACCTCAGCCTTCCACCCATTTTATTTCCACACAACTCACTAGATACCCCTCCATGGAAAACTCATTTGCCTCCAGTCAACTGGGAATTGAACAACAATCTTAAAGCTCAAACTGACACAGCAAAATTCCAACAGTTATTTAATGAAATTTGTAATAGATACTCATCATATAGTGCAATTTATACTGATGGATCAAAATTCAACGAGAGAAATGGTTGTGCAGTGAAATATAAAGACTATAGTAAGCTATACAGATTACCAGATCTTTTCACAGTGTTTACAAGTGAACTGTATGCTCTTAAACAGGCCATGATTCATATTTCAAAAGCAAGCTACAATAACTCATTCATAATATTCTCTGATTCCAAAAGTGCATTAACTTCAATACAAAATCCATCAACAACACACCTACTTGTTAAAGAAATTCAAATGCTGTACCACAAGATCAAGATTGCAGGAAAAAATGTTATTTTTATGTGGATACCATCTCACAGAGGAATACCAGGCAATGAATCAGCTGATCAAGCAGCAAAAGAAGCTACTAGTCTTCCAATCAACGACCGTCAAATTGCCACGCCACATTCTGATATCATCGCTTATATCAAAATCAAACTACACGAACAATGGAAAATGAACTGGCTTAAAACTTCCACTAGCAACCTCCAAAAAATTAAAATGATATCTACGAGAACATATCCTCTCCAAAACCTCACCAGACATGAACAAGTCTTAATCTCCCGACTAAGGATAGGACATACGAAAATCACCCACAACTATCTCCTAGAAAAGAAACAACCTCCCACCTGCAGCAAATGTAACTGCTCTCTCACTGTCAAGCATATCATCTCAGAATGTCAACTGTATGACCATTGGCGCCAACACCACAACATACCTAAAGGAATGGAACTGACACTGTCTTCTCCAGCACTGAGTCACCAAGTCATCAACTTCCTCAAAGACACTGGCTTGCACTCCAAAATGTAATTACATTATACTTATTTTTTTCTTTACATTTTTATAATTACAGTATTATTATAATTATTACCACCATTATTCTGTAATCATATGTAAGAGTCGCGATAAGACCTTGGAGTTAAAGCGACTATAAACAACCCTAATAAAAAAATAAAATAAAAAAACATGTTGACGATGATGACCATGAAGTTACTTCTTCTAGGTGAAATAATAATAATAATAATAATAATAATAATAATAATAATAATAATAATAATAATAATAATAATAATAATAATAATAATTTCATGTGGCTATTTCTAGCTGGGTGCAGCCCTTGTAAGGCAGACCTTCCGATGAGGGTGGACGGCATCTGCCATTTGTGGGTAACTGCGTGTTGTTATGGTGGGGAATATAGTTTTATGTGTGGTGTGCGACTGGCAGTGATGTTGGGAACAGCACAAACACCCAGCCCTCGAGCCAATGGAATTAATCAATGAACGTTAACATTCCCGACCTGGCCAGGAATCGAACGCGGGACCTTCCGAACTGAAGGCCAGTACGCTGACCATTCAGTCAACGAGTCGGATAGCACTAATAATGGTGACCAACGTTATGCTTTATGCGGTATGCTGTGGTGGTCCTATTATTCAGCTTACAACTCACTCTAATTTAGTGTAAAATCTTCACACATTATAGCTTACGAATGGACTTAACCAAAGATTTAAAATGTAGAGAATCTTACTGGAATCAAACATCACAAATATCAGAAAAATACGGCGGTATTTTGGTCGTGTAACTCATTACATCTTCAAAGAAGAAGTCATTTATTGTAATCTGGCTCGCAGTGAGGGGCTTGGAACAAGTACAATCCTGTGTTGACTCTGTTGGAGGCGAACGATACACTGCTTTTCTGTTAATGGTAGCCTGCTTACAGGCATATGGCCTTCGCTTACTATAGTAGCAATCACATGATACGATTGTGGGTTGTTCATGTTGGGGGTCCTGGTGCAATTTCAGCTCTGAAATATGTCCGCAGATACTGTGCTATTTGCTTTACGTCGCACCGACACAGATAGGTCTTATGGCGACGATGGAACAGGAAAGGCCTAGGAATGGGAAGGACGCAACCATGAAATTAATTAAGGTACAGCCCCAGCATTTGCCTGGTGTGAAAATGGGAAACCACGGGAAACTATCTTCAGGGATGCCGACAGTGGGGTTCGAACCCACTTTCTCCCGGATGCGAGCTCACAGCTGCACGCTCCTAACCGCACGGCCAACTCGCCCATTCAGATACTGTGTGTTCCATAGTGAATCTTCGTGCGCATTCATGTGGTTCTAGTGTCCATAACCAGGACACGTGTTATGACTAACTTCCGTTAATATTTGATACGTAATTGCATGCAGAGCCTGCCTCTGTGGTGTAGTGGTTAGCCTGATTAGCTTCCACCCCCGGAGGCCCGGGTTCGATTCCCGGCTCTGCCGCAAAATTTGAAAAAGTGGTACGAGGGCTGGAGCGGGGTCCACTCAGCCTCGGGACGTCAACTGAATGGAGGTGGGTTCGATTCCCACCTCAGCCCTCCACGAAATTGTCTTCTGTGGTTTCCAACTTCTCCTGCAGGCAAATGCAGGGATGGTACCTAACTAAAGGTCACGGCTATTTCCCTTCCTTGCCTGTCCCTTACAGTCTTCCCATTTCTCCACAAGGCCCCTGTTCAGCATAGCAAGTGGTGCCACCTGGGCGAGGTACTGGTCATTCTCCCCAGTTGTATCCTCCGACCCAGAGTCTGAAGCTCCAGGACACTGCCCTCGAAGCGGTAGAGGTGGGATCCCTCTCTGAGTTCGAAGGAAAGGCCGACCTTGGAGGGTAAACAGATTAAGAAGAAGAAGAATTACATTCAGAAATTTACGAAAATTCCAACTAACTTACGGTACATTTTAGGAAAAGTTTCTTTCTGTAATGCGGAAATGAGGCAGAACATCATTATAGAACATTGTACATTTAATGTACTGTTTGTGTTTGTTTTCTTCTGGTATTTTTGTGTCAAATACTACTTCATGAGTTTACCGTACGATCTTCGAATTATTGAAATGGTAATGTTGTCTGCACACAGTGTACAATATAAAACGCTAGCTTAGCATTGTCTTTTGTAAGCTGTGTTATGATAACTTATATCATGGCAGTCTCCAAAACTTAACAGCTAGCTGCGCGACACAGGTCATATAGCTGTAAACTTTCATTCGATAGATGTGCCATCTGAAGGCTTGAAAATATTCTTCTGTGATCTTTGTGCATCTTGGACTTCCTCAAAAATGTTCTGCCAGTCTTTCGGCAATGAACTGATTGATGCTTGTTCGAATAATTAGGTGATCCATTGTTGTACTTGACAGTGAATTAGATAAAATTAGATAAGTTTATTTCCCCTCTGGAGGAGATGGGTGAGAAGAAGGACGCTGGTTTCCACACCTGAAATATTTTCAAGCCGAATAACCCTCTTACGTTGGATTTTAAAATTGTGAAGGAGCTAACGACCATACAATTCCTTTACAATGAATTCATGATAGGATTTAGAAGGTATCGGCCATGGTTTGTATGTTACACGGCATAGTGGCACTCATTTAGATTTTATGTTGATTAACCACGGACATCTACAATAACCGAGAATGAAACCTTAATCCATTTCTGATTTTATTTAGCCAGGCTTGATAGCTCAGGAGGCCTTCTCTACTCAAGTTGGCGGGTTAGATTCCAGCTCAGCCCGGTGGTATTTCAAGGTGCTCAAATACGTCAGCCTCGTGTCGATAGATTTGCTGGTAAGTTAAAAATTCCGGCACATCAGCGTCTTGGAAAACCTTAAAAGTAGTTTGTGGAACATAAAGCCAGTATTATTTATTTATTTATTTATTTATTTATTTATTTATTTATTTATTTATTTATTTATTTATTTATTTATTTATTTATTTATTTGGCTTCCTTTAATGGTGAAGTTAGGGCGCCTGGGCCTATTACAGTTAACCACAATTACAACACTTATCTGAAGATACATTAATCTGTAATCTTGCAGAATTTCATGAAACTAACACACACTGTCACTCCCACACGTATAATAGAATTTAGTGTACTGTGCATTAACCAATGTGAAATAATATTGTTCAAACACACACAGAAAATAAGTACACATATTACACAACTACCAAGCAGATGCTGAATGCTGCCCACTCTAGGCAATCAAACAAATTCGTCACAGAGCGGATTTTGAACTCGAACGAACCTATCAGTACGCTACTCTTCTAACCCCTGAGACAGAGGACGGAAATAATGTATAAGTAATTATTTTGCAATATTGGGTTTAGTTCCTCGTCAGGTATTCGAGCAATTTAGAAATAAGTTTCCATTACTGGAGAAGCAAGGGTCACGCAGCGTAAACCAGAATGAATATCGGGTTAATTCCTCATGAGGTGAAGAACGTAGGGCTAACCACTCTATCGCACTTAGTACCTTGGTACTCCTCCTGGAGTCAAAACGTAGGCTTGTAGTTTGCCAAGGCTATTGATATCGTATCTCCAGTCTTTCGCAGAATACGAATCATAGGAACTTGACATTTCATTTCAGAGTTTCCAGATGCATTCACTATGATTCAAACCGCGGCCGCGCTTGTCAGAATTGAGTGACTATGTCACTCAGCTATCACGCCGCTCGCCCCTCCAGGAGACTTCACGGCCTGTTATGAAATTCCTTTTCTCTATTACCGCACTCGTAAATTCTGACTTTGACCGGGCGAGTTGGCCGTGCGCGTAGAGGCGCGCGGCTGTGAGCTTGCATCCGGGAGATAGTAGGTTCGAGTCCCACTATCGGCAGCCCTGAAGATGGTTTTCCGTGGTTTCCCATTTTCACACCAGGCAAATGCTGGGGCTGTACCTTAATTAAGGCCACGGCCGCTTCCTTCCAACTCCTAGGCCTTTCCTATTCCATCGTCGCCATAAGACCTATCTGTGTCGGTGCGACGTAAAGCCCCTAGCAAAAAAAAATTCTGACTTTGAAAAACAAGTAACAGTCACTTGTGTTCAAGAACGACCATCGAGGACCCTACGTGGTTTTATGGCGATGGTGTCAGGATACGCGGTTCCATGGTAATGACATCTGGATACATGTTGTTGATGGCATCTGGATGCGTGGTTCTATGGTGATGTCATCAGTATACGTGGTTCCATGATGATGACATCAGAATATGTGGTTCTATGATGATGTCAGTTGGAGGATACGTGGTTTCGTGGTACAAAGGCATCACTAACGAATCCAGGAGTACGCATCATTACCAGAAGCTACAAGTCTGTTGTAAAGGTGATATAAATCCAATTGAAATAAACCAGAACTTAATTACAAGACTAATGTTGATTTTTTAAAGTAAGCCTTTCTCTGTACCCACTACAATGGTGTACCGCACGCACCCTGCGACTATCTGCTGATGCTCTTCAAGCTAGCCTCAAATGCGGGCATTTCCTGGTACAGTATGGATTAGGAATGGGAAGGTAGGAGCCATAGCCTACACTACCCAGGAGTTTTCTTAATGTGAATATAGGAAGTAGAATATGCCCTGTATACGGAACTCTGTGTTATTGCAGTAAAATGTAGCGAGACAGAGCAAAGAACGAGGTCTCCGAGTCAGAACAGTTCAAATCTACAACCGAGCCGAACACCCGTTTCCCCAGTTAGACAACAAATTATCAGACTCCACTAGATGTCACAATTTTAAGACACTAACTTGGCAGGTTCGATCCCGGCTCAGTCCGGTGGTATTTGAAGGTGCTCAAATACGAGAGCCTTGTGTGGGTAGATTTACTTGCACGTAAAAGAACTCCTACGGGACTAAATTACGGCACCTCGAGGTCTCCGAGAACCGTAAAAAAGTACTTAGTGAGACGTAAAGCAAATAACATTAACAATTTTAAGACACTTAAGATAATAATAATAATAATAATAATAATAATAATAATAATAATAATGTTATTTGCTTAAGCACCCACTAAATACTTTTACGGTTTTCGGGGACGCCGAGGTCCCGGAATGTTGTCCCGCACAGTTCTACCGACACGAGGCTGACGAATTTCAGCACCTTCAAATACCGCCGGGCTGAGCCCGGATCGAACCTGCCAAGTTGGGGTCAGAAAGCCAACGCCCCAACCGTCTGAGCCACTCAGCCCTGCAGACCCTTAGAAAAATTCAGTTGCACGCAGTAATCTTCTTGTCTATTAGCCCTTAGACCACCACCGTACTGCATTATACCCTGACTTACTGATACTGACTTACCGCATTATAACCGACAGAAGGGTATTCCACAGTAGCTATGTAGAGAGCTTTCTCATTAGAGCCCCCCCGCCCCAGTAACAGAATTATCTGAACCGAACAAGAATCGAGCCCTCGAACTTGAGCTCAGAAAGCTGGGAAATAACCTACTTCAGACGGGGATCTACCTCTCGAACTTAAGTATGCAGCCTGTGAGGTTAGGTTATGACGTCGTGAGATACGGCAAGCTCTCTCCTTAATCGCGTCGTCACAACTATGCGGCGAAGATGCTCTTTTCTCTGCTGGCGGTGTTGGTGGCTGCAGAACCCGTGAAAATGCCCATGTATAGAATGTATAGGCTAATCTTAATTACAACGTGCTCAAAAACTAATATTGACACTTTTCTCTGAAAGAATTTTCCATGTTGAAAAATGCCAGTTTCGGTTAACCCCATCCCATTTTAACAGTTGTGCTTCTAGAGGAACTGAACCGAAATCTAATAAAGAAGTAGACATTTTACAATACAAATATTAGGATCCTCTTTCTCGTTCATCGCCAGTTATATAACTGCAAATCGTGGTTCTACAAGTTTACTTTTAACGAGACGGTGTGTGGGACAGTAGCTTCCCTTTCTTCTGAACTAAGCTCATCTCTCTGTATTTCTGAAAGATAAGACACCTGGCGCAAACTCACTACAGAATGAAAATAAATATCCTTCAAAATATGATTTTCAAATAGTAATGTTACGAAGCAGCGCAATATACCGAGTAACTCTGTCGATATACCCACCAAGCACATACAAATGGGTATAGCTATTGAAGTCCATTAAAGAGAAATTGATACTCACGTTTAAACTGGTATTGGATAGACTCCGAAACCTTGAAGAATATTATCTGAAACAAAAAAATAGTACATTGAAAAGGTTTCCACAGCTAACTGAAACTCGTATCGTGGAGCATAGACCTATTACTTTGCACTGACAACTTCAATTTCAAAAAGAAAATAATATTAATTAAATAGAACTGCGCTTATCCTGAGAAGAAAATATTTCTTATTATAAAGTATACATAATGTGCCATATATTTTCCTCTTATTTTGCCAAACACACACACTAAATATTATATATTACATTCTAATTTGTAGTGTAACAACCAGAAAGATCATTTTCACACCGATCTCGTCGTTATATGAAATGCTGACTTCGGTCGGTAAGATTTTGGTAACAAGAGTCATATCAAACACAGTCGTAAGAACGATAAGGAGGACAATTTTAACACCTATCTTACACTATACGGCTACTTCAGTATTCCAGCGCAGATATTCACAGATTTTATCTTGCTACTCTTTCTTTCTTTCTTCCTTTCTTTCTTTCTTAATCCGTTTACTCTCCAGGGTTTTTCCCTCGATCTCAGAGAGGGATCCCACATATATCGTCTCAAGGGCAGCGTGAGACATTGAATCGGGGGATACAAATGGGGAGAATGACCAGTACCTCGCCCAGGCGGCCTCACCTGCAATGCTCAACAGGGGCCTTGTGGAGGGATGGGAAGATTAGAAGGGATAGACAAGGAAGAGTATGTGGCCTTAAGTTAGGTACCATTCCAGCATTTGCCCAGAGGAGAAGTGGGAACCACGGAAAACCACTTCGATGATGGCTGAGATGGTAATCGAACCCTCCCCTATTCAGTTGACCTCCCGAGGCTGAGTGGACGCCGTTCCAGCCCTTATACCACATTTAAAATTTCGTGGCACAGCCGGGTTTCGAACCCGGGCCTCCGGGGGTGGGAGCTAATCACACTAACCACTACACCGCAGAGGCGGACCTTGCTACTTATAAGTAACCTTATTTATTAAGAATAAAGATTCCCCAATATCACCATTGCTAATTTACCATTTAGGTGGAACAACATAATAAAGTCCGGAGAATAGGTACTTAGTTCTCCATTCTCCATAAACCCAGGGAGAGGAATTAAATCAACAATTGTGGCATGATAGCCGAGCGATTTCGTCTCTGGCCGCTCATTAAGAATCCTAGCCAGTGCATGAGGAAGTTCTGAAGTGAGTTTTCACATTCCGGTGGTTCTATTACAGTTGGAGCTGCCTGGCCGAGGTGGCAAACGCGTGCTCGATTCACCCGGAAGGACGTGGATTCTATTCCCCGTCAAGCACTCGAAAAATTTAATAAACGAAATTTCCACTTCCGGAGGTGCACATGGCGCTGAGGTTCACTCAGCCTACACCAAAAATGAGTAATTCCTGGGGGCAAAGGCAGCCGGGTGCAGAGCTAATCATTCTACCCCACCATGTGCCGACGTTACGGATAGTGGAATCCTTTACCTTCCACCCCCTCCAAGGGACTTCATGGCTTGTACGGATATGACTTTGTTTTGCTTTTGGTGGTCCTTATTCCTCGTAGAACCGGAGGTTCTGTGGGTAAACTGTAGTACAAATAGTTAGGTAGAACTACAACCTGGCTTGCTGTTGATACAAGTATTTATTAAAATTTAATATTATAATGTGCTGATAATTTGATACATCACAAAGCGCTTTAATGGCGTTGTTTTTACGATTAAACGTGAATCTTCCACAGCTGTAACTGGATTCAAAGCTTTTGCCACTGCATGTTACTGTCGTGCTGAACGAGGTGCAGGAGGGATAAGTAATCTCCAGGATTAGCAATTTATCGTGTCAATTTATTTCCAATGAGACTCCATAATCATTCATTATCCACCATCCCGGATATGCACAACACGTCTAGCCAGTAGCACGTGCATGTACTTCACCAACACACTCTTGATTAGGATTTGGTAAGTACCGTACATAGATTAATGTGAAGGCTACCTGGCCGAGACGGTAAAGGCGAAATCATTTCACCCGTTAGTACGTGGTTCGGTTCCCTGTAGGAAAAAAGAATAGAAACTACATTACCACTTCTGGAAAGGTAAATGGTTCTTAAGTTCGCTCAAGCTACACCGAAAATGAGAACCAAGTTAATTCTTGCATGCAAAGACGGTGGCATTTAGAATTATCACTCTATCCCAATAGCTGCGGAGGTTAAATTCCACTCCACCAGGGACCTTCATTATCTGTTAGTTTGTTTCTTTTTACATATATTTTATATTATTATTATTATTATTATTATTATTATTATTATTATCCGTTTTTACAATTTGTTTTACTTCGCACCGACACACATAGGTCTTATGGCGACGATGTGATATGAAAGGTTCAGGGACGGGAAGGAAACAGACGTGGCCTTAATGAAGGTACAGCCCCAGCATTTGCCTGATGTGAAAATGGGAAACCACGGAAGACAATCTTCAGGGCTGCCGACAGTGGGGTTCCAATCCACTATCTCCCGGATGCAAGCTCACAGCTGCGCGCCCCCAACCGCACGGCCAGCTAGCCCGGGATTATTATTATTATTATTATTATTGTTATTATTATTATTATTATTATTCCGCCGGGATGAGTGGCTCAGACGCTTGAGGTAGGTTCGATCCTGGCTCAGTCCGGTGGTATTTGAAGGTGCTCAAATACGTCAGGCTCGTGTCAGTAGATTTACTGGCACGTAATGGAACTCCTGTAGGACAACATTTTCTGCAGCTCGGCGTGTCCGAGAACCGTCAGAAGTAGTTATTGGAAGTAAAAGATATTCATTAATTATTATTATCATTTCCTCACTATCATCACTATCAGGAACAGCACTAACATTAATTATAATGTTGAGGTTATCTAGTTCCATTGGGATTTGACATTAGTTTACAATAATCCAATCAGTACCAAAGGTTTGCTCAACACGCGACATCGAACATATCGATTGATCTGCTCGACTGACTACTTAATCCGATTGTAAATATGCGAGCCGAGGTGAAGCGTCACTTGCGGTGATGATTGCTGCAACCGGTTCCACGAACACTAGAATAAATCTAAAACCTCATACCCCACATGCGGCATATTCTCCAATGATTATAAAATGATGAAGCAACTTTACAGCAGTACTGATAGTCAAATCGATGTAACCACAATGTTTTTTGAAACAACAGTTTATATCAGTGGTATTCAACATTTTTGGTTGCCGTACCCCAAACTCAAATTGTATTATCTTCGTAACTCCGAATTACGAATATATTGCGAAACATATGACTTTTGCTGGATGCCAAATAATATTAACTATGATAATCATATTCATCATCATCTTCCGCAGCTCATTCCGGTTGTTCAGGGTCCCTCGACGCACTAAGGCATGCATTAGTTGGGGCCAGGGATGTACGATCGCATGCCCTTCCTGACACCACGAGATTTTTAACTGAAAGTTCCACCACAGCAACACTGGGAAACAAACTAATGGTCGCCGGGATGAGAGACAAGCAGCTAAGACCTACCCCATCCTTTTCCCCAATAATAACAATAATGTACTGTGTATAATCGTCGCTGGGCAAAGGAGACCTCCTATCTCCTTCATAGTAAAGTTTACAGAAGCGGTACAAATCTGGTCGTCAGCACCAAAAGGTATGAATTTCGGAGAATACCGAAAGAGCGGTTTTTAAGAATGAAATGCGGGAGATATTTACGAGTAAACATGATTAAACTTCCTCACAAATTTGCATTTTCTCTTATTTTATAATAAATGTTGCAGTTTTGATAAGAGATTGAGAGAGAGAGTGAATGTGTTTACGTTTTACAATAAAATGTTAGCCAATGTAAAGAAAGGGATTAGGAGAAATACAGAAAAATAAAAATCAACTTCCGGCACGTTTCGAACACGGGACCCAAACGTGGAGTCGGGATCGCTAACCATTAGACCAACGGTGCTATTCCCCCTGTAACACAAATTGCCAAGGGGTACGTATGCTGTTTAATTCAAGACCTTTCTATTATTAAATAAAGGCCAATGGCACAATGGCACGAACCCTCGGGACACGTGCCAGTTTATTTTTGACGTAGATCGATCTCCCGAAGTTTGAATGAAATCGAGGACTCCATAATCGTGGCCTCCCCTGAAAGACTTGCGAGTATGAACAACGGTATGTGCAACTGCATTTAGGTATTATTTATGGAATGTTAACTTGCGACATCCCAAAATTAAGATGGATATTGCCTTACATTATACTTTATTGCACTTTATTTCAAATAGAGAATAATAAATAATTTTTTTCATAACTGAAGCCATCTCGTTTCAATTTTGACCGAGTTAATTTATAACTGATAGTTTCTTCAGTCTGTCAACATTCATTTTGAATAAGTAAATTCATAAATTATCTGAAAAATATATGGTAACAGAATTAATTAAATTAACCCCCGCATAGTTTGCAAAACAAGTCTAATACGATAATAATAATAATAATAGTAATAATAATAATAATCATAATAATCATAATAATAATAATAATAATAATAATAATAATAATAATCACCATGATAATAAGGGGAGCACCAGCCCGAATCCATGGCTAAATAGCGTGATGTCCTTTGGTTCAGAGGATCCCAGGTCCGATTCCCGGCGATGTCGGAGATTTTAACCTTCATATTGGTTAATTCCGATGGCTCGAGAGGTGTGTGTGTGTGTGTGCGTGTGTGTGCGTGCGTGCGTGTGCGTGCGTGTGTGTGTGTGTGTGTGTGTGTGTGTGTGTAGTCTTCATCATTAGAATTCATCATATGCAGGGTCCCATCCTCACAGACGCGCAGGTCGCCTATACGGTGGTAACTCGAAGAGCTGCAGCAGGCCCCTTCGTAGGCCACACGCCATTATTGTTATTATTATTATTATTATTATTATTATTATTATTATTATTAAGGTAGCAGTAAAAATAAAAATTCTAAAAAGTAAAGTGCAGCGTATCATTGACCTAACCAGGGCGGGGGTCGTAGCATGACGGAAGATTAACCGACTGACTAACCAGTTGTAATCACTCTAACAACAGAGTACCGGTACTGCAAGCATTTCCATTCTCTTCTAGAATGGCGAGAGGTGAGGACCTCATTAAGATAAGTTCCAGATTGCAAGATTTATGGATTGAAAGGGAAATAAATATAAATTCTTACACTTTTCTAAATACGTTGTGTGGTTTGATACAATCTGATTATGTTCTTTCAGGAAATAAGCATGTCATTCTATTTTAATTACGTCGTTTATTTTTCAGTTATAATTATGTTATTATGTGTTTTCTTTTTCAGCTAGTTTATAAATTTGTTTTTTCAAAATTAGTTTCGGCGGATTGAAGAACCAAAATTTATTTAAAAAATGATGAAAGAAACATCATTATATCATGTATGGCATGATATAAAAATGAAATCCGAATTAAACAGGTATCAGTCCAAACTTACAATGAAATAAGGCGCGTATAAACGCACAGAGCAGTCCAGGCCATGGCTTATAGCGTAGGATGGGAAAGGAATTGAGATCCTCCAACACTATCATTTGTTACACATTTTGTTGAATATACTTCTTTATCTTTACGATGCATTGTCATAAGAATAAACACTACAATGGAGAAAGTAATGCAAATGGAGGGACGTAATATTCGTGTGGTCCGGATAATCCCTGATTTAAGTAGAAATTAAAAATAATCATTATGATACGGTACGTAAATAAACGTAAACGACAACAAAACAAAAGAATGCCTTCCTCATGTCAGGAAAATTTAGTTTCAATTCCTATTAAAACTATCACGATATTTAAGCCTACTTTACTGTCAAGTTATTAAAACACCTGGTTTTGAAAATAGACTTTAGCGTCGTACAGATATGGTTGAAATAATTAAGCACTAGCTAACTGTGCGGGCGAAGGGTACTATGCAGCGCTCGGCCGCTAATATTTCAGTGGGAACAGCGAACATCTCGATATTTCGAGAAGTACCGCTGCATTTCAACAGTTACATCGATGTTCGTTTAAGTGCTCGTAGCCGACTTTTCCCATGCGGATCGACTCCTTCTCTGGAGTCGAGGATGTTGACATTCACGACCCTGGTTTTCATTCCCTCACGTCTCTACGCTGAGGAGTTTAGATCGGTGTTTGCAATACCTGCAGCTTGTAGTCTGTCGTGTTTCATTATTGTAAGAGGGTGGCAACAGTTAAATTCAATAGGACAAAAGAATGAGTTGACGTCCAACGTAGATATTTGGCCAACAGCCGTATGATCCCACAAGTGTACAGTATAAGGGAAAGTGGCAATAACATATTTTTCCGACTAGATAGGTGATGCTGACCTGGATCGCCTGCACTGCTACCCGTTAAGGAGAATGGTGTTCGAGTAAAATCATCCTGGGAAAATACACACCCTTGCCATTTCTTGATGGATACAGTATTTTTGTATCCGTCTCTTGGCACAGGCCAGAGCAAAGTGTAGCTTCCACCGAAGTCCCAGTCTCATCCATGGCTGTGACAATATGGTGCTCAGTAATGACATTTGGGGCACAACTAGTGTCTGAGTGTTATGAAAGGTATTGCTCATAGGATCAGTCTTGCTGCAGTGGCACCTTCTGGTCCAGTGAGGAAAGCAATGGCAAACTACCTCACTCCTCACCTTGCCTAGTATGCCTCATTTGGGCATTGGTTTTGCAGTTTCCCTATAACTGCATAGCCTTTGGTGGTGCTATTTGAGGATCCAACCAGCCTCTGGGCTGATGACCTAACAGACAGACATGAACTTGAACTTGAAATGATCCACATGTTCAAGACTCGTATGCCCTACCTGATATTCAATCATCTGAGGAAGGTTGTGTTAAGTTCCTACAAATGTGAAACATCTCTGAAGAATGTTCTAGCTCTCTCATAAACGTCATACAGTAATTACTATCATAATACAAATGACAATGAGCACTGAAATCCATTCGGCATTCTAAACCGGTGACATCAATACAATGGTGCTATGTTTTCAATGGGTTTCCTCCACAGAGTACGGTTCCTATCCGACATGTAGCTGTTCGAACCTTACTGTCGACAGCCCTGAAGACGTTTTCTTGTGGTTTCCTATTTTCACATCAGGCAGATGTCGGGGCCACGGCTGCTTTCCTCTCATTCCTAGCATTTTTCCTACCCTATCATCGTCATAGTACCTACCTGAGTCGGTGCGACGTAAAGAAATTGTAATCAGAATTTCGTGTAGCTATTTCTAGTCGGGTGCAGCCCATGTAAGGCAGACCCTCCGGCATCTCTCATGGTCATGTGTAGGTAACTGCGTGTTATTGTAGTGGATGATAGTGTTGTGTGTGGTGTATGAGTGGTAGGGATGTTCGGGACAGCACAAACACCCAGTCCCCGAGCCAAGAGAATAAACCATTTAAGGTTAAAATCTCTGAGCCGGCTGGGAGTCGAACCCGGGACCATCTAGACCAAAGGCCAGCACGGTAACCATTTAGCCATGGAGCCAGACAAAGCAAATTATAAAACCATTTAGCTGTTACACGGTGTACATCAGCCCAGTAAATGCTAAATGATGATTATGTTGATGAATATCTAAAGACCTGTGACCACATTCTGTAACTCAACACATAAACACAAAATAACGGACATCTAGTACACAAATAGATTTATTATCATAAGCCAGACACTTCTGGAGAGTATTGAAAATGAAATCCTAAAACCTGTTTTCCAGTCTTTGACCGGGTCAGGGATGTAATGAATGAAACAGATATAGGCTATTAGTACAATGGGGTCGCCACTCCCAAGGTGATTCTTAATGACTGATAAATACTATGAAATGATAATGGAGAGTGTTGCTGGAATGAAACATGACAGGGAAAACCGGAGTACCCGGAGAAAGACTTGTCCCGCATCCGCTTTGTCCAGCACAAGTCTCACATGGAGTGCAAGGATTTGAACGACGGTATCCAGTGGTGAGAGGCCGACGCGCTGCCGTCTGAGCCACGGAGGCTCTTCTGGTGAGTATTATGGAATATAATTCATTCTCTAATTGGTTTCGCTACACAATATGCTGTATAGAGCTGAGGCTTGGTCTTCCGACTTCGTGTTACATTTTCCTTTGCCAAAAAAAAAAAAAAGTTCTTCAATTCGGTGATGGTAATAATTAGTTTGAAAATATCTAGTACATATTTTACAAGTTGCTTTACGTCGCACGAACACAGATAGGTTTTATAGCGACGATGGAACAGGAATGGGCTAGGAGTGCCTTAATTAAGGTCCAGTCTCAGCATTTGCCTGGTGTGAAAATGGGAAACGACGGAAAACCATCTTCAGGGCTGCCGACAGTGGGGTTCGAACCCTCTGTCTCAGGAATACGGTATACTGGCCGCACTTAAGCGACTGCAGCCATCGAGCTCGGTATGGCGAATGTTGCTGAACCTCGAAGTGTCCTGGCTATCACAAATTCCCCATACGGAATTTCTAACTAATTAGTATTTATAAGATACAATTCATGTTAGCCCCATTTTGCATGGGTAGCGTCCCTCTGTCAGACCTTGAGAACTATGGTACGATTCCCGGATTTTCTCGGAATTTGATCTCCATATGAGAGTTGAATCGGAGCGTGCTCAGCCTCGTAAAGTGAACAGACGCCATATTTGATGTAACGGATAGTAAACTCGGTCAAGGGGTACAACCTTTTCTTTTCACAATTAAGGCCACGTAGTATGGGCAATTATGTCCCTGCTTACTTATTTTAGAGTGTAACCATTCCCTTGTGTTAGTTCCCTGGAGGAACAGTGACTAATGCAACTGTTGAGCAAGAAATCAGCCCACAACGGGGCAACCGTGTATGAATACCTGAATGTGAGGCAAATCGTTAGGTTGTCTGGAGTAATTTTAGTGCGTCATAAGAAACCGATGCCTCTGCGAGGCTAGGCTATGGTGTATTTGTAGCTCCGACTCCTGAGTAGTGGAACTTGTATAATATTTGTACCTGTCAAGAGCAATTATGTAAATCAACAAATTGATAAATATGACAAATTTTGTACCTGACTTTCGGACTTCTAAGTCCCTGTTATTGTTAGAGCTGACGAGCTCATTAATCATCTGTCCTATTTGCTTATTATTCATTCAGTTTTTCCATATATTCATTTTAAAGTAGAAGAAAAAGAAAGGAAAGAAACAACATTTTCAAATTAGTTGCGTTATATTCCATGTTTCTTAATCTGCTTACATTTCAGGGTTGGTTTCTCTCTCGGACTCAGTGAGGGAACCCATCTTTACTGATAGGCTGGATTCCTGTACACACCCCCGGTCTTAATTGGCTAGAGAACATATTTCCAAGACTCTGACAGGTTGATTAGAATCGAGGAGGAACCAGCTCAAGTGTTGACAACTTCGTTACATTAAGAAAAACAATCCTCAGAACCAGGTTAAAAAACTTCAAAATAAACTTTACTCTATCAGTTAATTACAGATCGATGGTCTAGCCATCTAACGGTAGAGAACTAAATGTTTGGAAGGTTACAAGTTCAGGTCCGTTGGCATAGCTGGCCTTAGGGAAGGCGCGCAGTTTAAATGGCCGCGTAAGGTGTACCCCTGGTACAAAAATTATGGAATGAAGGCAGGGCCGGGGTCCACTCAGCATCGCGAGACCAACTGAGGAGCTGCCCGATGCTAGAGGAGTGACAGCCACGCAATACAACTGAACCACGTGACAATCCAATACCTAAACATCATCTAGCTGTGCAGAAATCGTCTTGGTGGGCCAAAGGTCACAATGGCACATATGCATCAATTATGTGGGTTTTTCCAAAGACGAAGAAAGAAAGGAAGAAAGAAATAAAGAAACTGAAAGAAAATGAAAGAAAGAAGGACGGAAATCTATTATTTATTTTGTATCTCTCAAAGCTAAGAAAATCTGAAGCACTTCAGAATTCATTCTACCTAGGTAATATGTACCGAACGAGGTACTGTATTAGAGAGTGCCGCATGAGTAGCTCAGATGGTAGAGCGTTGGCCTTTTGAGTTCAAGTTGGAGACTCAAATAAGTTACAGGATTGTGAGCAACTGCATAACGACCTCAATAATGTTGTGAGATGGACAGTACGCAATGGTATGATGATAAGTGGGGTTAAAAGTCAGGTTGTGAGTTTCACAAATAGGAAAAGTTCTCTCAGCTTTGATTACTGCGTTGATGAGGTGACAGTTCCTTATGGGTGTTAATATAAGGAAAGGTCTTCATTGGGGTAATCACATAAATGGGATTTTAAATAAAGGGTACAGATCTCTGCACATGGTTATGCGGGTGTTTAGAGGTTGTAGTAAGGATGTAAAAGAGAGGGCATACAAGTCTCTGGTAAGGCCTCAACTAGAGTATGGTTCTAGTGTACGGGACTCACCCCAGGATTACTTGATTCGAGAAATGGAAAAAATTCCAAAGGAAGCAGCTCGATTTCAACTAGGTGATTTCCGACAAAAGAGTAACGTTACAAAAATGTTACAAAGTTTCGGCTGGGAAGACTTGGGAGAAAGGGGACGAGCTGCTCGACTAAGTGGTATGTTCCGAGCTGTCGGTGGAGAGATGGCGTGGGACAACATTAGTAGACGAATATGTTTGAGTGGTGTCCTTACAAGAGGAAAGATAACAATATGAAGACAAAGTTGGAAATCAAGAGTACAATTTGGGGCGAATATTCGTTGATAGGAAGGGGAGTTAGGGATAGAAATAAGTTACGAAGGGAGATGTTCAATAAATTTCCTATTTCTTTGAAATCATTTAAGAAAAGGCTAGGAAAACAAGAGATAGGGAATCTGCCATCTGGGCGACTGCCCTAAATGCAGATCAGTAGTGATTGACTGAACCGGTAATATTTGGGGGTACTCAAGTAAGTCAGTCTCGTGTCGTTACATTTTCTTGCACGTAAAATAATTATGGCATGATCATTCCAGCAACTCACTGTCTGCGAAAACCGCCAAATTAGTACTTGGAAAGTAAAACAATGATTTTTATTATTATTATTATTATTATTATTATTATTATTATTATTATTATTCTTTCTTCGTTTCGGCCTGCTGTGGACCACGTTATTTCAACCGTTTGCATCCTTGAGCTTTAATTCTTCCCCAGTACTCACGCATTCTCGTTCTGTGAGCCTCCTTTCTTTCATCAGTCCACTTCTTGCCTGTTTTCAACTTTGGCCTTTCTTGGAACCTCTTGTATCCCTGGAGCTTTTTCTGGAGAGGAGCACGTTTCTGGATGTCTTCGAGTGTGATTCCTATTTCCTGAAGGTCTTTTTCAACTTCGATAAACCAGGGTCCCTTGGTTTTCTTATTAAGAAAGTAGGAAAATATCCTATTGGTCTGTCTCTGTGTGCTCATGCGTGCCATATGGCCATAAAAATTAATCCTCCTTTTCCGAATCGTGTCCGTTATCCTCTCCATATGCTGGTACAGATCGCTGGTGTGTCGTCTCCTGTACTCACCATTTTCTTTGATTGGTCCAAGAATCTTTCTCAGGATTTTTCTTTCTTTAGCTTCTAGCTTCTCCATCAGACCTCTTCTGTTCATTGCAAGGCATTCTGCTGCGTACAGTGCTTCCGGGCGTACAACCGAACAATAATGCCTAAGCTTGGCGTTGATGGACACTGATCTTTTGTTGTAGACATTCCTAGTCAGCTGATATGCCATCTCCATCTTGTTGATTCTGTACATGATTGCTTCTTTCTCAGAGTTGTTAGGTACTATCCACTCACCTAAGTACTTAAACTTTTCCACCTGCTTGATTTTTCCCTGTTCCACAATGAGCTCTCTGGGAGCTGGCTTGATGTTGGTTATAAACTCTGTTTTTTGGAAAGAGATTTGAAGGCCAGCTTTTGCTGCTTGGATTCTCAGTTGGTTAATTTGTTTTTCAGCAGTATCTAGGGAATCAGAAAAGATCGCTAGGTCATCTGCAAAAGCTAGGCAGTCTATGATAAGATCATCTTTCTTATATCCTATTCTAAGGCCATTCTCAACCTCTTCCTTGCACATCTCTTTGCGCCATGCCCGAATGATTTTCTCCAGAACGCATTGCGAGGTAATGATTTCTCTCAATAGCCAGTGGTGGTTTGTATATTTTAGTGTTTATGCCAGAACGTTATGAAAGCTTGAAATGACTGAAGAAATCTTCGTGCTTACTACGAGACCCTCTGTAGGCCATCTTGCTGGGAGTCACTCGTCTTGTTCGATCAAAGTCTTTATGTTGTCTGTACCACAGGATTCGATTTGGGTTGATTTGTTTATGCCAATAATCCACTATCCACGACTGCACATGGGTATTTGAGCCATAAGGACATACTTTTGCTCGTTACGTTTAAATAACGAGAATACCTAACGGCAATGGTCATCCACACTCCTCCATCTTACCGTTCCTGTCTTTTTTGGTCAACTCGTCTCGTTCCAAATCCCTGACTATGATAAATGTTGTATGATTTAACAAAATTCATTACACTGTTTTCATGGCCCCACTTCATCCTTACCAGATATTATCACTCTCGAGGAAACAAAAGTATTTCGACCGGGCGAGTTGGTCGTGTGGTTAGGTGGCGCAAGGCTGTGAGCTTGCATCTGCGAGATAATGGGTTCGCACCCCACTGTCGGCAGCCCTGAAAATGGTTTTCCGTGGTTTCCCATTTTCACACCAGGCAAATACTGGGGCTGTACCTTAATTAAGGCCACGGCCATTTCCTTCCCACTCCTAGGCCTTTCCTATCCCTTCGTCGCCATAAAACCTATTTGGGTCGGTGCGACGTAAAACAAATAGAAGAAATATATATATCGCATCTTCATAAGGCAAAGGACCTATAATCCGGAGTGGCTGAAACATCTTGTTGCGTATATGGCAACAATGAGGCCAACTCAACTTAATTACACAAATTATGTTCCCACTTAGGCTACTTGTGCAACTCGCCACCTCTGAGAGTTTTGAGACTCAGCACGAACACAGACAAACCATGTGGGTACAGTGTTACATCCGCTACCTCACGGAGTTCGGCTATTGTTAGGAGTAAATACCTTGTAACTTAATTTTTAAAAAAGCAAGAATGAACAGACTTCCACTACTTCACGGAGCTAAGCTATACGTACAGTGTGAAATAAGATAAACTAATAGAAAAACTATGTCTAATAAAGCCAAACGAAACCAAACCCCATGGCGCAACAACCCCGCAGGGCCATAGCCTACAAAGCGGCCGCTGCTCAGCCTGGAGGCCTGCAGATTACGAAGTGTCGTGCGGTCAGCACGACGGATCCTCTCGGCTGAACGTCTAATAATACGGGGAAAATTCGAAATAAACACATTTAGTTCAATTCCTCGCTGTTTGCGATGACTGCATTCCTTCGTCGTCACTGCGAATGTCAACTCCCAGAATAATATACAGTATTACTTTTACCTAATAAATCTAACCAGTACAAACTACTCAACACTAGGTTTTAGCCTATTAGCTTCAGGTAACAAATAGCCACGACTAAACTAATTACGAAGAAAATGTTTTGCGTAAGGACTGAATTTCCGCGATGAATATACTAGCTGGTTAACAGCGGCTCCATCTTTCTTTTCTGCTTCATGGTTACTGTTACGAATTTCTTTATAAACACCCATTGTTTTAAATTACAATATGATCGTTATTGTCTGACTCCCGGCTGAATGGACTGAATGGTCAACGTTAAGCTTTTCGGTTCAGAGGGTCTCGGGTTCAATTCCCGACCAGGTCGGGGATTTTTAATCGCTTATGGTAAATTCCTCTGACTCTTGGACTGGGTGTTTGTGTTTCTGCGAACACAATCCTCTTCATACACCACCAACCACTACAGGAGCACGCAATAGTCCACATTTCCCTCCATATGGTGTTGATGTCAGGAAGGGCATCTGATCGTTTAACAGGGCCATTTACACATGTGCGACAGCACCATGGTGTGGAAAATGCGGAGGATGAAGGAGATAATATGATGAACATTAATAAATGTAAGAAAAACAGTTTTCGTGCACATTAACTGCACTTAATATTAAACTACTCTCAAATAAAAAATATATGTATACATTTTCTAACTTGAAGGGATATGTATTTCACCGGCAACGAACGATCTTCCCCTCCCCTCAGTTTGTATTTCTCACTCTGAGATAGAGTGCAGCCATTGGCTATGGAGTGCTAGCAAGAAAAAAGAAACACTTACTCAATCTCACAACTCGCCACACATTTTAAGAGGGAGATAGCAAAAGTTTACTTTTCTTCGGACTGTCTATATAAATTCAAGATTCTGTTCTCCTTATCTGGATTACAGCCTATGGCAGCATTCTTGTTGCTCATTTGTTAGCGCGCGAATACTTTTCTTCCTCAGAAAGAGCGCTATTTAATGGACAATAAAAATTACAACATGAGAAACACAATAATTTATTCATGTAAATTACCAGCCAGAGATGAGGAACAATCGCTTACTACACATCAGGCGGGAATGTTAGAGCCCACAAGAACAGTTGATGGTCACCAGTGTATGCCGCCATAGAGACGCTTCTCATAAATTAATTATAAAAACTGCATTTTTACAAATAATCTCTTCAGTGCTACGCATAAGCTTTGTATTTACGAGAGTCAACTGGCCCAATAGCATTTTACGAAAATAAAATAGTTGGAGATATTAATTTCAGCGAGCCTCCGTGGCTCAGACGGCAGCGCGTCGGCCTCTCACCGCTGGATACCGTGGTTCAAATCCCGGTGACTCCATGTGAGATTTGTGCTGGACAAAGCGGAGGCGGGACAGGTTTTTCTCCGGGTACTCCAGTTTTTCCTGTCATCTTTCATTCCAGCAACACTCTCCATTATCATTTCATAGCATTTATCACTCATTAATAAATCACCTTGAGAGTGGCGACCCCATTGTAATAACAGCCTATATATGTTTCATTCATTACATCCCTGACCCGGTCAATGACTGGAAAACAGGTTGTAGGTTTTCATCATTTTCATTAATTTCAGCGCAATATCAGCTTCCTCTGTCCAACAGTTTACATTATATTAATTTATTATATATTATATTATATTAAATGTTGAATGTACCATAGTATATTTTACCCACACTCACCCGTTTAGAGAAAAATTAAGAAAAACTATTAAAGATTGACCCTTCAATTATATGCAGTATTATAAAGATAATACTATATAAAATATTATCATATATGTCATAGGTATTTAGTTATTTATTAACATGCTCTGAAAACACATTTATTAAATTTGACATACCTCCTAAAATGAATAATTGTATTTTGAAAGGAATTATGGATTCCTCTTCAAAGCAGGAGATGGACTACGTTTATACAACTTTGCAGGTCTTCCTGTAATTGTATGGTAGTGAATTCATTCCTTCAATTTTCAAAATTCGCGCCTCAGCTTATGCAAACTTACACGAAGTGTAATCACTGAACAGGCGCCGCTTGTTAAGCAGCTACTTGCATCTTGTGTGAGCTCAACCTCACTGCAATAATCCCTTATTAATTGTTATTCGTATATCATTCACGGCCCTAAAAGTTTGACAATGCAGATTTAGTTAACTGCCGAAACAAAAAGCACTGATATATATATATATATATATTGTGGAATAAAATTTAAATTAATTTTTTTAAATCATTACCTCATTTGTACCGTTAACAACGCACAGGAGTAGCAAATAATTAATAAAACCTATATTATATATGTGAAATCAGAACTGCATTCAATTTTCTATCTGTACGGATAACTGAAATATGGGCTCGTAATTCACTAGAAATGATATTATACGATATTTTTAACGACCTTTCTTATTATCGCCATTACAGTTAGGAAAGTACAGCATTATTTACATAATAATGATTTTGAAGCTTTTATACATCTATTTTAAAATGCTCGTATGAAAAGAAAGGTCTTTTTCTACAGTTTTTATCTATTTGGCGTAGAATATTCTGTATTTATCATACACGCCACGGCAACTTCCTTCCCTTTCTTAACCTCAGTTAGTCAATAGTGAATTACATTCCTTAACTGGCCGGGAATCAAACCCTGGTATTCCGCGAAAGAGGCACGAAAGCGCGCTACCCCTACATCACGGGGTTGACCTGACCTATTCTTCCCTACATTTACTGTAACACGTTTATCATATTCAACATCAACATCAACTGAAGATGTGCTGAGTGTCTGCTGATTTGTGGTCTCAGTCTTCGCTTCTTCCGGTCAAATTTCGCCAAACCGTTCTCCTCCCAACGATTTTATTCAAAATACCTTCATTTGTGTTTCAATCTACCCAACTCACCCTCAAAATTCTTCTGTAACATTCTTTACGGCGCAACAACTACTTTTAAGATTTTCAGAGACGCCTAGGTACCAGAAATGTTGTCCCATAGAAATTATTTCACTTGCCGGTGAATTTGAGCACCTTCAAGTACCACCTGGCTGAAGAACTTGTGACCAGAAATCCCCCTGTCTACTATCTGAGCCAATCAACCTGTAATAGACTCTTCTGTAGTACTATATAAGGCACCTGGCGAGTTGGCCGTGCGGTTAGGGGCGGCAGCTGTGAGCTTGTATTCGGCAGATAGTGTGTTCGAGCCCCACTGTCGGCAGCCCTGAAGATGGTTTTCCGTCGTTTCCCATTTTCATACAAGACAAATGCTGAGGCCGTACATTAATTAAGGCCACGGCCGCTTCCTTCCACTCCTGGGCATTTCCTGTACCATCGTCGCCATAAGACCTATCTGTGTCGTTGCGACGTAAAGAAAATTCCAAAGAAACTACATAAAGCCACATTCAAAGACTTCTATTCCCTTTCGTTCTGCGCTAATTATTATACTAACACACACATTAGTGTAGAAGCCACATCGACAAGGATAATCAGACAAAACTTCACAGAAACGAAGAATACTAGCATGTCCAGGATTCTTACACGAAGCAAGAACACTTCAGTGTGCTTTCCAATCACATACTTTTCGAACTGATGGTAAGGGAAGGGAGGGAAAGAAATGTCCGCACAACTAGCGCCCTGCGAGTGTGTAAACAAGCAAGACGAATTGGCTCGATCAACTCTGCTAGTGGTGAATGCTCACCGCACCAATAATTGGAAAATTAGTGGCAAACAATAGAAAATTTCGCACCCGTAGGAGAAATCTTTTTCCGGTAATACAACTGCAAGGAATAGTAGCAATTTAAACAGCACATAACAGCAAATACTCTTTACAAACTTCACAAATCCCGTCCATAAACAGGCTACTCATATTATTCAGAATGTGCATAAATAACGTAACGTTACAGAAAAAGCAGATATAGTTAAAGCAGCAGGAGTACACAGAACAACAATAATCAAAACCGCAGTTCCATACTACATCTCACACTATTAAACACGTAAGAAAAGGAAATGACCAAAACTGACGATTTTTGTTGACATGTAATCCGATCAACGGCACATGAACTTTATCAGCAATGAGTAGTACCCACAATGGACAGAATCTTCTCGGAAGTCAAACGGTAAAAAGAAAACTCACACTAAGATTTTCCGTATCATTGGACGGCGCTATTCAATATACAGCATCAGCATCCATGGGTTCCAAATTCAAGGCTAAGGATGGAGAACGACCGCAATTGAATCTCATAGAATACGAATACCGCGATCCACGTACCTAAGTCAAATCGATATTACACGCAGAAAGGGTATCACGATCTTCATTTGAACCAGAAATGGTACTATAAGTGCGATGAGGTTTTACCTCGTTGGACAAATGACAGAGACGCTTGCGATACACATTTTTCTACCGTAAAGGACAAAAGGCCTTTAATTTTACTCATTGAGGGAATAAATGGTTTTATACCCAGCGCATTGTTCTTAACGGAAAAGAGTTTAATGACCGGGTGAGTTGACTACGCGGTTTGCGTCTTGCAGCTGACTGCTTGCATTCGGGGGAGAGTGGGTTCGAGCCCCAACTGTCGGCAGCCCTGAAGATGGTTTTCAGTAGTTTCTCATGTCCACACCAGGCAAATCCTAGGTCTGTTCCTTAATTAAGCCCACGGTTGCTTCCTTGGCAGTCCTAGCACTTTACTATCTCATCGTCGTCAAAGATTCGTCTGTGTTGGTGCGTCGTAAAGAAAACGAAACACAAAGAAGCAAAAACAAAGGGTGTAATGGAGCCCACAGCTGGTTATTATGGCACCATGGATGCCGCAATACTTGAAAACCATTCTGAAGACCATGAACGTCGCCATAAGACCTATCTGTATCGGTGCGACGTAAAGCAAATTGTAAAAAAAGGACCATGAAAGAACTGTCAGCGACTGCAATGGACAATGTTCCACATCTTTAGCGTCTGCTGCAACTCCAGGCAACGAAAAGAGAAGTGTTAATGAAATTCCTAGCTGATCTCTACCTTAAACTTTTCACACCATCACCAACGTTAGTATTACAACTACAAAAAATCGTCAAAGACATATATCGTTAAATACGCGCTGTTACGACTTAGCTGCTTAATACGGCTACGTTGTTGTTAGGATACCCCTGCAATTATTCTCCGAATACCTTAGAATATGTACCGCCAGAGCTGAAAAGAAACATTTCATCCCACAATGCACAGGGACAAAAACATTTTCTGAAGCAGTTTATAATACATGGGCAGATGAAGAGACATCGAAAGCAAGAATCACTGGTGTAACTACCTACAACATCGTTTTCTTATTCCAGGTCCTCCCCCAATTTCCTGGAGTCGACACATTGTCCGGAATTTGGTTCACATTCACGACCCGATGCCTTTCCTGACGCCAACTCTATGTGGAGGGGTGTATTAACTATTGCGTGTTTCTGTGTTGGTTCGTAGTGTGATACCAGTCTAGCCTTAGCAAGCAACAGGAACGGACGTGCCGGGTTGAGTGTGCCGGTTGAGTGGAGTGGAGTAAGAGGGGACTGGTCAAGTGGAGTGTGTCGAGGAATATGATCGGTACAGAATAATATCGGGTCGTTATCGGAAGATGGCAGGGGGGAATCAAGAAGGGAACAACCAAAAGAAAGGGAGGTAAAGTGGAGATGGGACTGAAGGGTGAGATGCTGCTGATGGCAACGGTGGTCATTGTGCTGTTGGTTATTGGGGGCGTAGAAGTAAGTCCAGGCCCGCAGAACAGTGGCAACATGAGATGGGAGGACGTAGAAGTCATACGGAAAACGGTAAAGGAGGTAGTGGAAGAGCTCTGCTTGTTTGAACAGTAAAAAATGATGAAACAGGAGCAAGTTTAGGAGCACGGAATGATGAGGCAGTGGATTCACGAAAACACCAAAGAGACTAAGGCTAAAGTGCAAAACAGTGAGAGAGCAATTGTGTTACTAAGGGAGAAAATAAAAAATATGGAAGAGGAGGTGTTGAATCTGAAGAAAGAAATAGAAGCCAGCAGTCAAGAACGCAGGAAGAAATCCATATTTATTTAAGGTGTGCAGGAAGAAAAGGCAGAAGCTAAAGTGGATATTATTTATAAAGTGGTAGATGTCACTCAAAATAAAATGAAAATTAATTTCAGTGAGTTAGATATAGATGATGCTGAAAGAGTAGGTAAGGAGAGCGGGCACAGACCTATAAAAGTGACGCTGCTATCCACATTGATGGCGGGCATAGTGACAAGAAATGCAGGCAATCTACAGAGTTAAAAAAATTGTTTTAAGAGTGATATGGGAAGAAATGGGAATAAGAGTTTCAACATTTCCAGGAAACATCTAGTGAGAGCAAGACTGCAAGGGTTTGGAGCGCATATTAGGGGCCAGAAACTTGTGGTGACCAATGGGAAATGGACTCGAGGTTGGACCGTGACGAAACTTCAGGCATAGGAAGAGGGTTTTAAGCAGAAAGAAATGAGTAGGGCTCGAGAGGACGTGCGTAGTAGAAATTTAGAAACACCGAGTAACAGCGAGATCATGGAAGTGGTTTTAGAAGGTATCAGGGAAGCAGGAAAAGAAATGATACTGAAGGGCTGTTTGGGAAATACAGGAAGTGCCGGTGGAGGGGAAAACACACACATAGTGAAAATAATGGTTTGAGGGAGGAAGCAGAAGTAAGACGAACTATGATTGAAGGGAGAATCTTGAGTTTAAAGGAACTGTGGGGTAAGAAAGGTAAAAGTGATGAAGGCATAGTAACGAGAAGTAAAAAGTTAAGTAGTATTAATAAGTAAGCAAGGTAATGTTGTTAAAATGTAATTAGATTGGAAGGTATAGTGTGATTAAAGTGAAGTATATTTGAATGGTAAGTTAAGGTGAAGAGGGATGAAATTATATGTGGAGTGTGATCACGTTAAAAAGAGAGTGGAAATACTGAATGGCGTTTCGGTTAGTAAATAAATAGATTGGAAGATGTTAATAAGTTAAATCTGGTAGATGGTAGAGTGTGTATGTTAACTGTCTTTGAAATGAATAGTGAATTTATTATAGAGTTTGATAGTTAAGTATATTTGAATTAAAAGTGAAGGTAAGAGTGATTTTGATTAAGAGGTTGATTTGGTGGGATGTAAAGTATGATGGTAATTAATGAAAGGCGAGAAGGATTAAGTGGGAACCTGAATGGAGTATGTCGTCAAAGACCTATCTGCGTCGGTGCGACGTAAAACAAATAGCAAAAAAATGGAGTATGGTTGGTAGTGGAGTCTGGTTTGCAGTTAATTAAGATTGAGTATGGTTAAGTATATTTGAATGATAAGAGATTGGTTTGGATGGTTAAGTATATTTGGATGATAAGAGATTGATTTGGAGGTATGTAAAGAATGATGGTAATCAAAGTTAAGGTGAAGAGTGATGAAGTTAAAGGTGGAGTGTGATCAAGCTAATAAAAGAGTGTAAATAATGAAAGGTAGTTCGGTTTGTAAATAATTCGATTGGAAGATGTTGAGAAGTTAAGTCTGGTAGGTGGTGGAGTGTGTTTGTCAATTGTATTCGAAATGTACAATGGATGCTAAGAGTGATTATAGTGAAGTAGATTTGAATTATAAGCGAATGGAAGAGTTATTTCATTAAGAGGTTGATTCGGTGGTCTGTAAAGAATTATGGTAATTAAGGAAAGGCGAGAAGGATTAAGATTGGCAAAGATCTGAATGGTAAGATAGGATATTTGAATTGTAGGTGGTGGTGTAATTTAATGTGAAGTCTGGCTTGAAGTCTAAATGAGATTGAGTTAGGTTAAGTATATCTGAAAGTTAAGAGATTGATGCTGGCTTGTTGTTTAAAGGGGCCTAACATCTAGGTCATCGGCCCGATATGAAATTGAGTTGGAGGTATGTAAAGAATGGTGGTAATGGCATGGAAATTTTGAATGATAAGAGGCGGAAGTTAGATAATGATGAGCGGTGATAGGCAAGTGGTACAAGTATACACTTGTAACGTTAGGAGAATGTGGCACAAAAACGCGGCAGGTGATGCAATGTTATGACTGGATCAGCAAGCTTTAGTAGGACGAGGGAGAGGACGATATGAGATGTGGAATATGCCAAGGTTTGAGAGTCCAGTCAGGAGAGGCATGAGAGGTAGGAAGGTCTTTAACATTCATGTGCAGTATCGCCGCCGATTGCCGTTTTATTTTATTTCACTTTAGTTTGTGTCATTTTGATTTTGTTCATCCACTTGCCGTAGTACCATGGCTATCGGATCTCCAGAAGGGAGTTGACCGTGGGCCATTTGATCCCAATTATTTTGTTCTGTTTGCTTGTTTGTTTTGTGTATTTGTTTAGTAAATACTGTAAGTTGATAGAATTCGTTAAGGCCTTGGTATTACACAGGGTCTAACAATGAAGGAAAACTCTATATAGACTCATGGAAATAAATAAATAAATAAATAGTGTGATACGTTGCATGTAAATTAAGATGTTTGAGGACGACCAAGAACACCTAGTCTCCGAGCCCGAAGAATTAAAATTTAAATTCCCCGACCCGGCAAGAAATCGAACCCGAAGCCTCTGAACCGAAATCCATTACGCTGACCATTCAGTCAAGAACCCGGACAACGTAAAACCTGTTAAAGGAAAAGGAGAAAATATCCTTCATTCGAAGATATAATGGAACTATCCCAGCCCCTAATAATTGACCGGCAAGAATATGACGATACATTTTCAGAGGATGAAATGTTGTCCATCAATTTCTATATTTTGTTTCTCATTTGTTTATTAAGATAGTTTAAAGTTCCTTATATAATCTGCAAAGAGATTTTTCTTAATCACCATCTCATTGAAGCTAATGTGAGAAGAAAGGGTTTGTAAAACCAAATTCCTAATCATTTTTCGTAATAATCTCAAAATGACAACTGCTCACGCCTAACCCTCCTTTCAGCCCTGGTCGAAAACAACATAAGTAAACTACTGTAAACTCAAGTCCTCTTTTCAGGCACACCCCCAGTGAAGGTGAGCTATATCCACCATTTTAACACCCTATAACTTAATACAAATTACTATGCGTACGCAGAAACCAACAGTCGTACTCCCCCACCAACAACAAACTTTACCGACATTCACAATTATGAAAGTCCCAGCTGAAATATTTTATTCTCGTGTTAGCGGGCGCATATCAACCTATCCCTGAAGCAACGGGTGAAGTTGAGCTCGCACGATGGCTTGTCACACATCTGGCAACAGCGATGGACAGGGAATGAACAAGTGACAAACGCAATTTCAGTCCCGTGAAGCACCGTTGCCAAGGTCGTAACACTGCTAACGTATGCAGCATACTGAACGAGGTGGCAAGATTTTTCTAACAAATGTTCCTGCATTCTGCTCTGTCCGAGACCAAGAACATCGAACATGAAGTTTGAGATGTTGAATATTCCGGGAGGAGGGTTAGGAATGTTTGTAGGAACCATAATAGAAGCGAGCGTACACTGCCCCTTCCGCGCATCGCACGGAACCTTCATATGCAGCGAGTTCAACTAGCCCTCCTGGCAGCACCGGGTTTTGAACCCGGATCTACGAGAAAGACAGTTAATAGTGTTATAAGTTATACTGCAGAAGTGAATGAAAATAATGCAAATGGACTACAGTGCTTGGCTTAAGTCTTGATTTTGTTAACAATTTGCTTTACGTCGCATCGATACAGATAGTTCTTATGGCGACGATGGGATAGGAAAGGTCTTGGAGTAGGAAGGAAGCAGCCGTGGCTTTAATTAAGGTACAGCCTTCTCACCTCAACTTGGCAGGTTCGATCCTGGCTCAGTCCGGTGGTTTTTGATGGTGCTCAAATACGTCAGCCTCGTGTCGGTAGATTTACTGGCACGTACAAGGACTCTTCCGGGACTGAATTCCAGCACCTTGGCGTCTCCGTAAACCGTAAAAGTAGTTAGTGGGACGTAAAGCAAATAACATTGATTTGTTTCATTCGTATTTAATATTTTATCTGAATTTTAATTACTATTAAAATATAATTTGATCACTATGGTGATACAAGCACTGTGGATACCCATTACAAATATTTTATTTGTAGATTCAATTTCTCCTGCAATAGGTGTAACTTGCGAGGAAATTATAGAATACCATGGGCTCATTCTTTTATTTTTTGAGCGACTGTACACTTGAGATTCAATTGTTTCTAATAAAAGTGTACCTGCGAGAATACCATGCGTTCTTTTCTTATTTTCTTTTGAACGACTGTACACTTTTCTGACACAGCTGATATTAATGGAGGCGTTGTCCGACTCGTTGGCTGAACGGTCAGCGTACTGGCCTTCGGTTCAGAGGGTCCCGGGTTCGATTCCCGGCCGGGTCGGGGATTTTAACCTTAATTCCAATGACACGAGGGCGGGGTGCATGTGTTGTCTTCATCATCATTTCATCCTCATCACGACGTGCAGGTCGCCTACCGGGGTCAAATAGAAAGACCTGCACCTGGCGAGCCGAACCCGTCCTGGGATATCCTGGCACTAAAAGCCATACGACATTCCAATGTCATTGGCATTTCCTGTCCTGGAACCCTTAATATTTCTACGTCACTGTATCCTAGTCAATCACTATACAGCCTAGAGCATAACCCGTCCATCCTTGAACGTATATACCAAGTTTCGTGAATTTCTGTTCAGTCATTTTACTGTTAGGTTGTAACAAACAGACGGACCGACAAGAATTTTAAAAAAGTTACACGTCGCTCCGATACTGACAAGTCGAATGGCGACGATGGGATAGGACAGGGCAGGTAGAGGAAAAGAAGTGACCTTGACATTAATTAAGGTACAGCATGGTGTGAAAATCAGAAACCATGTGAATATATTTTCATGGCTTCCAACAGTGGTATTCGAACCCTTCGTCCCTCGATTACAAGCTCACAGACGCACGCCCTGAATCGCGCAGCCAACTCGCGCGGTTCACTTTTATTACATGATGGTCACCATAATCTGCATTATAGGTGAAATGACGTCTGTCTGCCAATCTCGTCCTAACTCAACCAAGGACAAAGTATTTTTCATATTAAATGCCAAGTCCTGTGGTTATGATCACGATATCTGTCGTGTGAAGCTGCACGTTTGCACTCAAAGGTCACAAACACACCCACACAATCATCACTATAATTACGGTAATCAGAATTCACACACATATCAAACTTCTAAACAGAACTTCCTAAAATATTAAGTTATATTTACTTTTACTACAATGATTGATGAAGCACACCGCTGTTGACAGTCTTCACGCTCTGGAGATCGGCTGCCTCCGGTGTTAAAATACGGGGACTAACATGATTATATGCGATATGGCTGCTTTCCGAGTACCAGTAATGTAAGTGAAAATGTGGATATTGAATTACCTCAGCCATAATATTGTACATAACGTGTAGAATTAGTACGATTAGAGAAGTAAGCCTTTCTTGGGCAAACCAACCTGAATGGAATATTAGAATCTGGATGAATCATACATTTTTGTTTATATTCTCCGAAATATGAGTAAGTCACGTGTCGTTGCAGTTGGTAACACCACACTATCAACCACCACAGAAAAACGTAATAGTGAATACAGCCTTCCACGTGGGGTTGGTTTCGGGAAGGGCATCCGGCCGTAAAATAGGGCAAAAATGCCATGTGCGACACTGTTCGCACCCGCTACCCCACAGGTGTGGGAATAACGGTATTAAACGAAATACACATCGTTGCAGTTGGTTAGCAAATGAAATTATTTCCTTTTCATCATAATAATATTTTCAAGAGTTGTCCATGTCAGCGCCATGTTCCTATGTATGACTTAAAAGTTTGATTTTGCCTTGTATTTATATATTGTATAAAATTGTATAAAATTGACTAAATTGACTAAAGTTCTAAATAATAAACTAAATTGACATGTCTAGGTCACAGAGTACGAATACACACTATCTATATTAAACCAAGTGACTTCCATACGTGGTACGGGTCGAGTAGTGGGGAGATGGCTGTTTCAAACCTCACCATCGGCAGAACTGAATATGGTTTTCCATGGTTTCCTGTTTTCACATTCGATAAATTTGGTGTCTGTGCCTTGGTCGCTTTCGTTTTCCTCCCTGTCTTCCCCTATCGCAGTGTCGCCGAAATTTTATATAACTTAAATACGCGTTACTTCAACATGATTCACAATTGTATTTTGAGTAAATTTACTTTCATATTGTAGTACAATATTCATACTGCTCGTTAACATTTTAACTAATAACAGAAATTTTGTCCTATTTTATTTAACAGGAAGTTACATTTTAAACATATGCCCCGACCAAGTTCTAAGCTGAACCCTTGTTGTGAAAGTGGAATTGTAAACAAAATCCAGAAATCAGATTGAGATAGGAATAGATTATTTATTCTGAACGTCGGTCTGAGTGGAGGAACTGTGAAGAATATAGAGCTCCGTGTCAAGAGTGGTTGCTTAAGCTTAACTTTTGCGAGTGTAATTTCGTTGACAAGACTCACTTCCGAATTTACTGTTGTACTAAACTACGGAATTGGCTTCAATAATTGCTCTGATCTCCATTCTGCATTCATATTTTATTAAGGTCACTAATGAATGTTTTCCTCCTTAGAGAAATGCTGGTGTCTCCAAAAGCCATACGAGTAGCTGGTAAGACGGAAACCAAATAACGTTATTCCTAGATAACAGTTTTGAATTCCTCTCCGCATTATAACGATTTTAGGTCACCTAACATGGACTTGGCCATAGTCCTCCCGTATGCATTCCAAACGTTTTCCTTCATCTCCTTTCAGTCTTCTTTCTTCTTCTTTTCCTACCGCTTTTTCCCACACGTGTGGAGCCGCGGGTGCGAACTGCGTCGCACATGTGGATCTATCCCTGTTTACGGCAGGATGCCCTTCCTGCCGCCAACCCGATGTGGAGGGATGTAATCACGACTGCGTGTTTCTGTGGTTGTGTGTAGTGTAGTGTGTTTGTGAATATGAAGAGGAGAGTATTGGGACGGACACAAACACCCAGTCCCCGAGATAGAAGAATTAATCAGAAGCAATTAAAATCCCCGACCCGGCCGGAAATCGAGCCCGGGACCCTCTGAACCGAAGACCAGTACGCTGACCATTCAGTCAACGAATCGGACCTTCACATCCTTACAGTAAGAACATTTATGTCGACAGGGTTCACCGTCATTTCCCAATTAAAAAAAACAGAACACTGTATTTATTTTTGTACCGGGCGGTACACCTCCACGCCGCTAATTCAAATATTGCGCCAATTGAAACTTCTCTACTGGAGAAAATTGGAACTTCAACTACTGAACTAATTCCATGGTTATTCAGAAGATGTCACTGAGTGCTTTTTATTTGCCTTTTGTTTTTCAACGATTAAGGAGTGTGGACAATCTCTAACAGATGTCTCTACCCAAAACTATGGTAATACACTCTGGTGCAATGGAATGAACTTTCTTGAAGAAATATTGTATTCCTAAGTTTTGTTTTTACTAAATTTTGTTCTGTGGTTTGTGGGTTGGCAATATAAATCCTTTCTTTCCGCCTGTTTTGAATGTAACCAATCAGGAATTTATGTAATTTTCCACCAATAAGGTGCTTCTTCCTCGTCTTGTGTATTAGTTTTTGCTGTTATCCAATAAAAGTTTGTGGGCGGGTTGTTATCATTCATGAAAGGCCTCGAAGTTTCCACGAGGGTATATAAACTGCTGATTTTCTTGTCTCGGTGCCACTTCAGTAACATCTAACTTAGTGTGTTTGGAAATGTAGCAGGGGGCGGGAAGCGCCTCTTTCTTCAAGCAGCAGTTCTTCTACAAGGTAATGGCCTGTTAACATCTTCATTTCTTGCTAGCTCAGCAGTTTAACTCTCGGGGAGGGTTCGAAACCTTTAGTATGTAACCTACCTTTTTAAAATATAAATTCTTTTCTGTCTATGTAAAATCTATACATATTTTACTGTAAAGCGGTGATAGAGAGTGCTTTACCCTCTCGAACTCCCCTTCATTTGGAAATTGAGGTGACTACGTTTTCATAACCGTTTCTTCTCCTCCTTAAAATATTAAAGTTCCTCATACGGGTCACCTCCTTAGCTTGGGATTAGCCCCTGTGTTTCGGCCTAGAGCCACTTAGGTTTTAAAACTGTATTTAGGAGTGCAAGTTCACGCCTCCAATCCCTTCTGTACTTTGGGCCAGTAACTTAACCTGATGTTTTGTTTTCTTCATGCGAAGGCCCCGTAGGTTGGGTATTAATTACCCCTGTTTCCTTGTGTGCCTTAAGGGCAGATAGAAGTGAAGTTTGTTGTAGCCTTTGATAGACTTGTAAAATTGAGAGCGGGTCTGCTCTTTTCCTTAACATTGTAATTAGGAGCAAGTGCTCCTTGTACTTAGGGGTTTTCTGCCCTTTAGCAATTGTGGTTGTGAGCTGAGAGCTCAGAAATTAAACTTGGGGCTCGAAGCCCAAATCTTGTAACGAACTGTAATTTGTTAATTTCTTGATCTGCTACTTGGTACCTGTTATACTCTGTTATCTGTTGATTTTGAAAAGAAAATATAACCTTTGTTAAAGTTTTAAATTGACTTTAATTTTGTAGTTCAGACCTATTCCAGCCCGCACATTCTTTCACCTCTAACTACCACGGAGATCTCCGTAACAATTTTTTTACCGGGCGAGTTGGCCGTGCGGTTAGGAGCGCGCGTCTATGAGCTTGCATCCGGGAGATAGTGGGTTCGGATCCCACTGTCGGCAGCCCTGAGGATGGTTTTCCCATTTCCACACCAGGCAAATGCTGGGGTTGTACCTTAATTAAGGCCACGGCCGCTTCCTTCCAACTCCTGGGCCTTTCCTATCCCATCGTCACCATAGGACCTATCTGTCTCGGTGCGACATAAAGCCACTAGCAAAAAAATTGTTAACAATATTGGTTCTACGTCCCACTAACTACTCTTACGGTTTTCAGAGACGGCGCACCGGACTCAGCCAGGAACGAACCCACCAAGTTGAGCACAGAAGACAAGCACTCTACCGTTGGGGCTACTTATCCCGGCTACTTACTTTTTGTTTTTCACAGAACTTCATCTGTGTGAAAAAATGTATAGGCTATATCCCGGCAGTGATCACTGTAATGTGCTAATCAAACTCAGACGATTATATTTTTGAACAAAATTTCATATGTGTCCGCCGCTGTGGTGTAGTGGTTAGTGTGATTAGCTGCCACCGTCGGAGGGCCGGGTTCGATTCCCAGCTCCACCACGAAATTTGAAACGTCGTACGAGGGCTGGAACGGGATCCACTCAGCCTCGGGAGGTCAACTGAGTAGAGATGTGTTCGATTCCCAACTCAGCCATCCTGGAAGTGGTTTTCCGTGGTTTCCCACTTCTCCGCAAGGCAAATGCCGGGATGGTGCCTAACTTAAGGCAACGGCCGCTTCCTTCCCTCTTCTTTGTCTATCCCTTCCAATCTTCCCATCCCCCACCAAGGCCCCTGTTCAGAATAGGAGGTGGGCGAGGCACATGTCATCCTCCCAGTTGTATCTCCCGACCCAGAGTCTGAAGCTCCAGAACACTGCCCTTGAGGCGGTAGAGGTGGGATCCCTCGCTAAGTCCGTGGAAAGAACCAACCCTGGAGAGTAAACAGATTAAGAAGAAGAAAAAAAAATCATATGAGCGAACATTTCGGCAGTTATGGTTATCATGTGTTCATTCATCAAGCAATAAAATACGATCCAATCATCAGTATAGAATACATGTTTTATTCTTATCGTAAGAACATGATTTTCTTTTACGTAGCAACACGCATTAATGAAAAAGAAAAGCAAACGCCCCTGTCTACAGTATTTCGTACATTTCCATTACACTTCAAGAATTCTATGAAGTCTACACATATGGAAATTATGAAATATAAACAGTACCCGGTCTGATTAATAATTATGATAATTTCGTGTGGTCATTTCTAGCCGAAAGCAGCCCTTGTGAGGGTGGGCGGCACCTGCCATGTGCAAGTAACTGCGTGTTATTGTGCTGGAGGATAGTGTTATGTGTGGTGTGTGAGCTGCAAAGATGTTGGTGACAGCAACAATACCCAGCCCCCGGGCCATTGAAATTAACCAATGAAGGTTAAAATCCCCGACCCGGTCGGGATTCGAACCGCGGGACCCTCTGAACCGAACGCCAGTACGCTGACCATTCATTCAACGAATCGGACGCCGGTCTGATTAAGTTAGCCGTTGAAGCCTTCTGAGCTCAAGTTGGCGGGTTCGATTCCGGCTCAGTTATGTGATATACTCCGGCCACATGTTACTGGAGGGGCTGCCTGGCCGAGGCGGTAAAGGCGTGCTCGGTTTGCCCGGAAGGACGTGGGTTCGAAACCCCGTCAGGAAGTCGTAAAAGTTAAGAAACTAGATTTCCACTTCCGGAGGTGCATATGGCCCTGAGGTTCACTCAGCCTACAACAAAAATGAGTACCAGGTTAATTTCTGGGAGCAAAGGCGGCCGGGCGTAGAGCTAACCACTCTACCCCATCACGTGCCGAGGTTAACAATGGTGGAAGCCTTTAACTTCCACTCCTCCAAGGGCCTTCATGGCCTGTACGGAGGTGACTTTGCTTTGCTTTTTACATGTTACTGGATTTACCAGAACTGAAAAATTCTCCTCTGGGGTGAAATCCTGGCACCTCGATGTTTCCAACAACCAGATCAATAGTTGGTGGGACATAAAGCCAACATTATTATTATTATTATTTTACTTAATCCGTTTAGTTCCCAGGGTGGGTTTTTCCCTCGGACTCAGCGAGGGACCCCACGTCTACCGCCTCAAGTGCAGTGTTCTGGAGCGTGAGACTTTGGGTCGGCGATACAACAGGGAAGGAGGACCAGTGCCTCGCCTAGGTGGCCTCACCTGCTATGCTGAACAGGGACCTTATGAGGGATGGGAAGACTAGAAGGGATAGGCAAGGAAGTGGAAAGGAAGCGGCCATGGCCTTACGTTAGGTACCATCCCGCCATTTGCCTGGAGGAGATGTGGGAAACCACAGAAAACCACTTCGAGGATGCCTGTGGTGGGATCGAACTCCCCTCTACTCAGTTAACCTCCCGAGGCTGAGTGGACCCCGTTCCAGCCCTCGTACCACTTTCTAAATTTCGTAGCACAGCCGGGATTCGAACCCGTTCCTCAGGGATTGGCAGCTAATCACACTAACCACTACACCACAGTGGCGGACAATTATTATCTACATTAAAATGGCATTTCCGCAATTCCGTTGTCCCCATTCTACTGTTTATGCGTAGGAGGGCGAGCGCCTATATTTTTTTTCAAAAGATCTCGTCCGTACATGTAGTATTTCGCAGGGTTACATTTACATGATGCGGACACAAGTGATCTTCATCTTTCCAACAAATACGTCAGGGATACGTGTGTTAGCGTGTGTCTAGGAAGGTGAATAAGAGGAAGATTTCGCAGATATCTTTGTTAATAATTCTTACTGAAAGAAAGCTTGTCGCTTTATGTGACTTTTAATCGTGATCATCACCAGGAAGTCAAGAAAAATTACGTGGACTATGAATCAGAGGAACGTGAACTTTCATTTAAAGAATATCGCACTGATTACAAAATTAATTATTAGCCAATCTTTAGTGATAAGGGAGATAAATGAATTACATTTGCCCTTAGATTTTGTAACATAGTTCAAGTAGAGAATACAGCGAGCGTTGCAAGTTCATTACAAACCCCGTGGGAGATCGTAGCAGTGCCACTTTAACTAAGTCTTGAGCCGGCTTACATGCGACACCCGGCCGGAATATCGTCCAGCAGTGAAAGCTCAGGAAAGCGCCACTTTACGGCTACAGTCTTCTAGAAGAGTTTCGAGACTCCCATGTTCATAACACACGGCCACCTGAAGTAGATATGAGAATTGCACGATCCATCTGATGGTGGCTTGAGTCCGGCCCCGGCCATGGATGTTTGTATTATCTTTCGTTCTAAATTCATTTCATCATATTTGGTACCAGTGTTGTGTCACAACAGCATCGCATACCGTAGTAAATGAGAAAGTACTAATCAATCTGCTTTCTATTAACGTTATTAAAAACACAAATAGTGCAACGGCTGAGTGGCTTAGATGGTAGAAACGCTGGCCTTCTGAGCCTAAACTAATGGGTTTTAACCCAGCTCAGTCTGATGGTATTTGGAAGTGCTCAAATATGCCATGTGGGAAAAAACTACGCCACTTCAACGTCTCTCAAAATTTTAAAAGGAGTCAGTGATCGTAAGGCCAACGGCCGTAGCCGTGTTGAAACACCGGATCCCGTGAGATCTCCGGAGTTAAGCAACATTGGGCGTGGTCAGGAGTTGATGGGTTGCCACGCGCTGTTGTTGGGGGTAAGGGAATGGAGGAGCGGAAAGGAACTGGCCACCCTACCGCACGTAAACTCCGGCTCAGGAACACCTCTGCGGAGGTTCGGACCTGCCTCCGGGCAGAATAACCCTTACCTAGTGGTCGTGAAATAAATTACTTGTTTTAAGTTGTTGGCCGTATGGTGGAAATAGATCGAAAATGTAAATAATAATAATAATAATAATGATTTTACGACGCAATATCTACATTGCAATTTTCGGAGACGCCGATGTGACTGGATTTTGTCCCGCAGTAGTTCTTTTACGTGCCAGCAAATCTACCGACACGAGGCTGACATATTTAAGCACCTTCAAGTACCACTGGACTGTATCAGGATTGAACCTGCCAAGTTGGATTCAGAAGGCCAGCGTTTCAACCGTCTGAGCCACTCGGCCAGGCAATCGGAATTGAAATATAATTTTACGATAAGAAAGTAAGATATCAATCAATTTTATTGTTTCACGTGTTTGTTGATATCGTGAAAATAGTCACGAGACTTCCAGGTTTACGTGAATTCCAAACCATAGGCGTGTGACTTTTCAAATCAGAAATTCTACCTTCATTGTTTGGGATTGAAACCTCACTTGCCATGGTGAGAAGCCAATTGTCATGCCACTCACCATCACACCCTGTAAGGGAAGAAAGTAGAAAGTTCAGTTTTATAATAGGAAGCATTAGTCTACAAGGCCAGGCAATCATTAAAGAACGAACTGTTCGTTGGATAACTCATCAAGGTCCTTGCAATTCGTATTATCTGATGAGGTGGTGGTAATTTCCGGCAGTGAAAGCTCAGAAAAGCACCATTACAATTTTCATATTTTAATACGCCAACTGAGGAAGCCTCCGTGGCTCAGGCGGCAATGTGTTGGCATTTTGCTGTTGGGTTCCGTGGTTCAAATCCAGGTCATTTAATGTGAGATTTGTGGTGGACAAAGCGGAGGCGGTACTCCGGTTTTCCCTGGCATCTTTCATTCCAGCAACACTCTCCAATATAATTTAATTTCATCTGTCAGTCATTAATCATTGCCACAGGGGAGTGTGACAGGCCTCGGCAGCCTGCAAAATTCCTATCCTCGCCGCAAGATGGAGCTACATTCATTCCATCCCTGACCCGGTCAATGACTTGAGAACAGATTGTGGGTTTTCATTCAATACGCCAGCTGACACCGCACTGGAGTTCAAGTGTCCTCTGTTGCCGCACTCTAATAAAAAACTGTGTCTCAGTACCCACTCGCTAGCACAGAGTGTGCTGACTCTGCCTTCCGCCACCATTTCCTTTCGTTGCAGTGGCATGCCGTACACAGTCCTCACCGGCCTGTGATTATTTGTAACTTTCGTTCTAAAGGCGGCTTCTAATCTCGACAGGATTATGTGGACAATATTGAGCTCCTATTTTTTTGCTAGTTGCTTTACGTCGCATCGACACAGATAGGTCTTATGGCGACGATGGGATAGGGAAGACCTGCGAGTTGGAAGGAAGAGGCCGTTGCCTTAATTGAGGTACAGCCCCAGCATTTGCCTGGTGTGAAAATGGAAAACCACGGAGAACCATCTTCAAGGCTGCCGACAGTGGGATTCGAACCCACTATCTCCCGGATGCAAGCTCACAGCTGCGCGACTCTGACCGCACGCCCAACTCCCCCGGTATATTGAACTCTAGGGCTAATCTTGTCACATTGCAGCCTTCCTCAAACTCTCTCAGCCGGACTGAGTGGCTCAGACGGATGAGACTCATGCCTTCTGACCCCAACTTGGCAGGTTCGATCCTGGCTCAGTCCGGTGGTATCTGAAGGTGCTCAAATACGTCAGCCTCGTGTCGGTAGATTTACTGGCACGTAAAATAACTCCTGTGAGACTAAATTCCGACACCTCGGCGTCTCCGAAAACCAGAAAAGTAGTTAGTGGGACGTAAAGCAAATTACATTATTATTTATAAACTCTCTTAAATGTTCTGTCAATCAAAAGTTCACTGCTAGTCATTTGGTATTCTATAGCATACTGCGAAACGAATTTAACAATAATAACAACGGCGTTCATCTTTCTCTAAGTCTTACGTTAGGCCTATACCTGATTTTGGACCATACTCATGCTAACTGTCCTGAAGTCATACACTTGTCTTTGTTCGTACGCCTATCACAAGCAGCGTCCTGCAAAAGTTTGTATTTGGTTATAAATTCCATATACTGCCCAACACAGCCAGGGATGCATCCAGTGAACGCGGAGCTGCTGTGGTTGCATTCACAAGCAGGACTACGTAGTAGCGGAATAGTCCACATCTCGTGATCAGGCGCCTTCCTCAGGTTTCACATCACAATATTTGATGGCAGGATAAGCTATGCGTCTAGCTTGATCACATGAAAACAGGTTGTTTTCTTGAAGACATTTCAGCATATAGAACACACGTATTACCTACCACTCACAAAGGCAGGCCACAGCTATGAGGTCACCGTTCTCGTTCGAACTTCGAGAGGCTGACTGATGTACGCCAAAAGTAACCAGATATGTATCCTTCGAGGGTTTGTTCCGTTGGCCATTATTGAACAAGAAATTGGCCCTTTTATATTACAGCATTGCCGTTGGCGATTCGCGGGTGAATACCTGTAACACTGGTAGCCTAGTGGTCAACGTCCGTGACTTCCCACGCCATCACCTCATTTTAAATTCTTTATTTCCTTCTTCTTTTACCTTTAATCTTTTTTTTTTTCTTGCCTTGTCCATGCGAACTACGAAATGCACAGATCATGGTTTGCCTTTTAGTTTATTTTTTAAAGTTAGCTTTACTTTGCTTGGTACGAATATGGGAAACTACGGAAAACCCTCTTCGGTACTGGTGTCAGTGGGGTTCGAACCCACTATCACCCGAATGCAAGCTGACAGCTACGTGATCCGAACCGCGCAGCGGATTTAATATGAGCTGCATCATAATATCGTTTACTACAATCCCGTCTTGCCACTCCTGGATTGACAAATCTTCTGGTGTCGTCTCCTAACAGAAAGGTCATGGAGTAAATTTTCCAGACTTGTGTTTCCTGTATCATGGAAGTTGATCGCTTTTTGTGTTGCATTTATAACCACTACTGCATTCATAAATGACAGCGGAAGACCTAATTTTTTTTATGTTTTACTACGAAAAAAACAGTAAAGTTCCTAAACAGAAGAAAATAGTGCACTCATAGTATAATTGTTTGGAGAAAATTTTATTTAAAATCTTACTTGTGCCGGGACGAGTAGCTCTGACCCCAACTTCACAGGCTCGATCCTGGCTCAGTCTAGTAGCATTTGAAGGTGCTCAGATACGTCATCCTCGCTTTGGTAGATTTACCGGCACGTAGTAGAACTCCTGCTGGACAAAATACGGGCACCTTCGCGTCTCCGAAAAAAGCAAAAGTAGTTAATGGGACGTAAAATATGTAACATTATTATTTTTAAATCTTAATTGTACACGTTTTTACGACTCCTTGGCTGATTGGTTAGCGTTGAGGTCCTCGGTTCACAGGGTACTGGTTTCGATTCCCCGTCACGTCGGAGATTTTAATTGCGCCTGGTTAATTTCTTTGATTTGTGGACTGGGTGTTCATGTTTGTTCCAACAAGCGCTTCATATTTACGCAGTATACCATATTGCCAACCATCACAGGAACACGTGATAGTTAATACATCGCCCCACATAGAGTCAATAAGGACATCTGATGGTAAATTAGGGCCAAATCAACACGTGCAACGCAGTTCGCACCTGCGACCATAACAGACTGTGGGAAAAGTGGTATAAGAAGTAGAGATTAATTGTTCAAGTTTTCCATATATTCCCTTGGCGGTTACATAAAACAATTTCATTTGTCATAGAATGAATCAGTGCGAGTACACAAGATATAACGAACCTCTGTCTATCTTTTATCAATATTGCGTCACGTCACACCGGCAAAGATAGGTCTTGTTGCGACGATGGGATAGGCCTAGGAATGGGAAGGGAGCAGGCGTGTTATATATTAAGGCAGAGTCCCAGCATTTGCCTGGTGTGAAAATGGGAAACTACGGAAAACCACCTACAGGACTGCCGATATTGGGATTCGAACCCACTATCTCCCGGATCCAAGCTCACAGCTGTGCGCCCCTAACCGCACGGCGAACTCGACCGGTGTTTATTGTTCAAACAATTCCATTATGAATTAGCCATTTAGAAAGTGGAGACAATTTTGTTTCGTAATTACTGAAATATTTTACTAAGTATTTCGTAACAGAAATCGTAGTCGTAAATGAAAATTAGTGCCTTTCAAGTCAGTTAAAGGAAAGGGAAATAAGGGGTTGTCACTCGAGCCCGAGACCCCCCACGTAAATGTCAGCGACGCTGGCCAGTTGACCTGGGGTGCTACTGCTAATCACTGGCAAATTAATAACAGGTATGAGGATTGTTCAATTTGAAGGGCCATTTTCTCGTTCAATAATGGCCTACGATGCCAACCACCTGTCAAGTATCTGTTTACCCATCTTCCAAAGCAACACCATAGATGTGGGCACCCGCTGTCAGCTATATACAAGCTTCGTACCACTGCAGTGCGAAGAGCTGCTGAGAACTTCAATGCTCCAGTGCAGCGTTCATGTACCAATCTCTGTGATGGAACTGAATATAATGCTTAGGTTCGCCGATATGCATCTTGGCTGCGTCGGGCTGTTACACGCTGTTCTGCTTTTTTATAAATATCCCGTCTTTTGCACATTTTATTAGTTAGGAACACGTGTAGGCTATCTGTGTAATTATGTTGGCACGTACAGGATGTGATAGTGCAGTTCTTATTCCAATTAGATGAACGGCTCCATGGCTAAATGTTTAGCGTGCTAGCCTTAGATCCACGGGGTCTCGGGTTCGATTCCCGGCCGGTTCGGGGATTTTAACCTTCATTGGTTCATTCTGATGGTTCGGGGGCTGGGTGTGTGCGCCGTATTCAGCAGCATAGGTAGGTCCTATTTTCACAGATGTGCAGGTCGCCTATCAGGTATCAACTCAAAAGATCTGCAAAAGGCCTCTCCGGAGGCCACACGCCATTATTGATCCAATTAAATCATGTCCTTCAACTTATTATCCTACTCCTATTACTGCTCTAGTGCTGTTTACATTAATTATTGTCTAGTGACATCGAAATTATCCGTCCTGTATTATTATAAACAATATGATAAATACTGTGACGTGATTGTGGGGTTGACAAGAAAACTGATATATTACCATGCATGCATGCGTGTGCAGTGTCGAAGATATAAGTTTATACCTGTTGATATAGAATTAAGTTGAATGATCAGCGTTGTGACCTTTAATTCAGATGGATCTGGGTTAGATTCCCAGTCGTTTTACTTTCTTTGGCTCGAGGACTCGGTATTTGTCTTTATACACACATCTTCATTTATACACTCCATGCTCCCAACCTACACAGGAACATGCAGTGCACTCTCAGTATGTGGTCGACGTCATAGACGGCATCCGTCTACAAACCGGGCTAACATATACAGTGCCGGACTAAGTAATTGAGAGTAAACTGAAATGGCGTATGGCTTTTAGTGCCGGGAGTGTCCGAGGACAAGTTCGGCTCGCCAGGTGTAGGTCTTTTGATTTGACTTCCGTCGGCGACCTGCGCGTCATAATGAGGATGAAATGATGATGAAGACCACACATACACCCAGCTCCTGTGCCAGCGAAATTAACCAATTATGGTTCACATTTCCGACCCTACCAAGAAAAGAATCCGGGACCCCTAGGGCCAAAGGCCAGCACGGTAACCATTTAGCCATGGAGCCGGATGTAATTGAGATTGTTCGACCAGAAAAGATAACTATGGGGATAGGAAAATATTCCTTGAGACAAAACACTTTCCATTAGCCAGTGAAAAACGGAAAGTAAAGAAACGACTTTTCAGGTTGCGCATTCAGTTTTACCAAAGTTCATATTATCTCCCTTCCTATTCTTGTTTCTGACATTCTAATACATTACTGTACACAATAGATTTGTAAAAATCATAATTCATATTGCGAGTGATCTGAATCACCACCGCAGAACATGCTAGAGTTCCATTACTCGTGTGTTATTATTAGGCCTACACATGAGCAGTGCGGTGCAGCTGTGATCAGAGAGTTGGCTTTGTAACAAGTTAGAGTAATGATAATTGCCTTTGTACTCTACAGTTGTGGAATGTGTCACATTATGAATTGGAATTGTATCTCTGTAACAAACATATAGCAATTGACAAGCTTGGGAGTTATTAGTACTGTAAAATTGACTAAAATATAGGTATGTCGTTATTGTCCGATGTACTGTCAACGTGTTTTGAGTAATCGTGCTACTTTTTTCCTGCAGTTCTGGGAGTAGTGAGAAATTTTCAAGACAAAATAATGCTAGAATGGAACTACTGTTTCATACGGAACGACTTAATGCTTCTCCCAAGAGAGGAAAATAGCAGTATGCAGAAAATTATATTCTGTCCAGAGGAACAATCAAACCGAGCTTGGAAAGAGGACGTATAATAGTCTACATGGTGTCATACAAGAGTAGGCTTAATATCGATCTGCAGAGATACAGCACCTTAACGCTGCTATCGTGACCTGCAATTACACACTCGAAAGTACAGTAATTCTTTCTTTGGATCAACAGCCTCAAGAAACTGTGTGAGTACGGACACTATCCAAGAAGCTACGTACAAGTAGCTATATTTATTGAGATGTTAATATGTGACAGGTAGCTAAGTTGTACTCTTGTAATTCCATGTGACAAAGTAGTAAGCAGCTTTCCAACGGACCTCAGAAGGATGAGTATCCTTGAACCACATTATGAAAGGTTCTTAATTTTATAGAGAGTACGTAAATAGAGAAGTTGACCATCAGATCCGAAGTACCTTATGTGATCTATCCGGTGGTTCGTGTGATCCCTAAATAGCCGCTATTCTGTCATGATGTCTGATACTCACCCAGATGGCCTGCAGACATCGGACGGATACGCAGTTTACATGACGACTTCCTCAGCCATATTGCAGGAATTTCCCGACCAGCCTTTTTTCTCTCACATAGAGAGCTACTTCACTGACTACAGGAGGTTGAGTGAAATCCTTTCCAATATTTAGACGAGAATTAGAACACTTAGATGAATCGGGAAGCGAAAACAGGGTCTCCATATTTCCGTGATATTTCAAATATCACAGAAAAGCCAACTTAACTACAAGCCAAGTAAGTTCCCTGATGAACATGTTTTCGTAATTCAAACATTAGCAAGAAGTAGGTTTTATGGATAGATTTATGTCTCACTGCACTTACCCACTAGAATCTCTCTAGTAATCATGTTTGTTCCAACATTTCTACCACCGTGTGCTCCTCTTCCAAACCCAGATTTTCCTCCCGATTCCTTCACCTCCAGAAACGCACCCAGTACTATCTCCGAGAATTCATGTCCTCCCAAGATCCTTACTTCTTCCAACTACACTATCAAACTCTCGGAAATATGCGCAATTGCCTTGCAGACCAATCCCGCCGTTCCTGGGCCCGAAACCTCACCTCCCTTGAATTCATTCACGCACATTCCTCCAAGTTCTTACGTAAACACAACAATTCCGCAGTTTCAACGTTTACTCCAAGATATCTTACTGTCCATTGTAGCATCGACCCAGCCAACACCCACGAAATCTGGAGATTTTCACCCAGCATTTCCAACACTGTTTCAACATCCATGGTAATCCCCACTTTGGTAACTCCGACACCCAACTCCACATAACGCTAGCAACCTCTCCATTCACCTCTCCAACCACACCTTAGATACCCCTGTACCCCATATGAAAACCAATCCGTCCTCTCTAAATCCTAGAACTTAGCTGCTGGGCCCAACCTAATCCACTACCTCCACATCTGATAAGCCCTGTTGATCCTCCTAACAATCCTAGCCACACTCCGTACTTTTAGCCTCCGTACTTGATTCTTCTCCACCTCCTGGAAACATACCACAATGCTACCGTTTCCCAAGTCCGGTATCCCACCATCCGAACTTGACTCCTACCGTCCCATAATCCTCATCACTCTCCTAGCCAAATTCCTTGACAAATTCCTCGTCCGCCGCCTCCACCCCTATCTCCAAACCAACCATCTGTTTCCACCCTCCCAGTCTGGCTTTCGTCCCAACCTTTATACCGCCGACAAACGTCTCCGACTCAGCCAAACCACTTCCAATAACTTCAATCCTGGCCGCCCTACTCTACTAATCACCTTCGATTTACAGCTCGCTTTTGACTCCGTCTCGTAACCCGCACTCCTTTTGAAACTCTCAGTCCTTTCCTATATTCGGCTCATATCCACCTACCTCACTAAACGCTCAACGAAGATGTCCATCAACCAGCAATTCTTATCTTCCTTTCCTCTCACAATTGGTGTCTTGGAAGGCTCCCATCTCCCCGGTCCTCTCCATCCTCTTTGTTGTCGACATCCTAAAATCCCGCCACTTATCCAGCTACTCCAATTTGCCTACGGTGCTACCATTCTAGCTCCCCTCTACACCATCATGTCCACCAACCAAACAATTCAAAACTAACTTCACTTTTTGACCTCCTGGTGTTGCCTGTGTTACCTCAAGCTAAACCACTTAAAGACCGAATGCGTCCTCCTCCACCATAAACGCCGAAAATCCAGCAGCACCCGCAATCCAGGCCAGCTGAAAATTGAGATCCGTAACACCCCATCCGCATACAACCACCTTGAAATACCTCGGCATCCTCTTACAACCATGAAATACCTCGGCATCGTCCTCGATCAGCACCTGACACTCTGTCCCCATTTCCTTCACCTCAACATCAAGGCTGACTCTCGTGCCTGACTGGTTCGCCACCCGTCCAGCACAGGTGGGGTCTTAACTCCTCCCTCATCCTTCTTACCTACAAGTCCTTTGTTCGAATCCCTATAATCTAGGGCCTCGCCGCCTGGACAGCCATTGCCCATTCCAATTCCAACCTTTACCACCCTATATTTACCATAGTACGCCGTAATGTATACCAGGTTCTATGTATCTCCTTCACCTATCACACATTTGAATTATACATCTACCCCTTCACTAAATTCGACTCCTCACTTCCAACGAGCCATCATACAAACCGTCAACCGATACCGTCACTCCCTGAACCAACTCCGACGTGGTCCACCTCATTCCTCCTCGAAATTAACTCGGACCCTCCACTTATGTTGTTCCTTCCCTCCACCTTAAGGTTGTAACCGTTTGAGATTTCTGACGAGGCCCTTAACCAGAATCTTCCCCACCACCCATTACCATGTATATCAGCTATATCAACCATACAAGCTCACTCACCCATCGCAATACAACATTCAAACAGGTTTTAAAGCTGACGTCGACGAATACAGGCTGCATCAGAACTATACCAACAAAAATCTCAGGAATTATCTTCGTGTTATGTTAGGAATGATAGTGCAATCGGATTGGCGGATAACTTTTTTTAGAGAAAATGAGGTTACATTTTTACTTCCTGGCGTGCGATTCACATTGACGAAATTGCTATATATGCTATGCCAGAGAGCCGGTCGCTGCCTGTTGCTGTCCATAAGAGGTGATAAGGGAAGGGAGGGGAAGTCGAAGTGGGAGACAGAGGTGCACAGCTTTAACTTTCGTTTCGTATAGTCGCCTCCCAGCCCCACTAGGTAGAGTACAGTTTGTTCTGCACAAATTGACTACTATGCAAACCCCGTAGAAAGAGGATATGAACTTGTACCAAGAACACAGGCAGCTTTCTAGGTCGTTCGCGACATACGAAACATCCTGAACAGGGTCCAAAAGTCACTACTACACCGTTGCGAACTGTGCTTCGGAGGAGGACGGGGTCATTCTACTCTTATCAAACCGTTGGGCGTATTGTTTCCTTGGTTCTGTATTTCATTCCCTTTACAATGTTGTGAGTGAAGGAATTCGCAATGGTGGGGTGGCAGTGTTGCATTTTTGAGCATGTTAAGTAATTAAGAACGTTACTGTGTTACACAGACGTGAGAAGAAACGATCTGGTACATTCCTTGACTAACGAGTGTGTCTTAATCACAGTGTGTTCTTGTACTGTGTGAGCAGTTACGACTGTTTAAGAAACGAACTGTGGATATTGCCTGTAAGAGACAAGAACAATCCTGGGCGAATCGAACGAGGAAACCTGTGCATACGCGCGGAGCATTATCTCAAATGTATCCATCATACACCCCACTTCTCTTCCTTGAATCACGGTAGTGGCTTGTGCTCTAGCATAGCGAATATGGCGTGTTCGTCAATTTGAATTGCGCCCGGAGGTAACAAAATTACTTCATTTTCAAGGAAAGAAAATATTTCTCCACCAATCCGATCGCACCATCATTCTTAACATAACACGAAGAGCATCCCTTATTTTTGGTCGCTATAGTTCTGATACACCTTGTATTTCCACATTCAACTCCATTCACTACTGCTCATTTGAATTTCGTCTAATGTTCACTTATCTACTTATATGTTCTATGTTATCCCCTACGTTAACTTTCTGTGTGCCTACCTTTCATTTACTCGTTTCAAGTCAGTGTGTTTGTTTTATTGTATGACCACTTGTCTCTGTTACAAGTTAGCTCAGCTATGTCTATTCTAATCCTCACTTTCAACATTTTTTTGTGTGTTAGGCTCCATGGCTAAATGGTTAACGTGCTGGCCTTTGGTCACAGGGGTCGCGGGGCCGATTCCCGGCAGGGTCGGGAATTTTAACCTCAATTGCTTAATTTCTCTGGCACGGGGACTTGGTATGTGTGTCGTCTTCATCATCATTCCATCCTCATCACGACGCGAATGTGTATGTGTGTCGTCTTCATCATCATTCCATCCTCATCACGACGCGCAGGTCGCCTACGTGCGACAAATCAAAAGACCTGCACCTGGCGAGCCGAACATGTCCTCGGACACTCCCGGCACTAAAAGCCATACGCCATTTCATTTAATTTCAACATTTCTTGTCGAGTGGTTACATAATTGTATCGACGCATTACATCATAAATTCTCTCCGTACAAATTAGGTTTATAGTTATTTTTGTGCTAAAAAGAAAACAGTGTCGTCCCATTGTCAGTAATAATGCATTTATATATGATTTTCAGCTCAATGTCCCTTCACATTATTTTTGTCAAATGTGTGAGGTAAATTGTGTCTTACACAGCGCCGTCCCACTATCAAAATAATGTACTATCTGCACATACAAGTATAACATATCTGAAGTTAAATGTCTATTTAGATATATACTATAATGTTGTTGAAGAAGGGAAATGTAACGTTTGTAAAAATTTCCTACATTCCATATCCGCTGTCACTTTCAGTTCATGTAATAAAAAAATGATAAACACAAAATAAAATCAAACGGGCATTGTCCAGCCTTCATATTCATTATCTTCTGTTCTATTATTGTTAAATAAATATTACATTTAATGTAGATTCAGATACTGTCATTCTTGGTAAATGCTAATGTCACACCAATCTGTTGTTTGTAAATTAGGTTAACGTTCAGACCCACGGCTAAAAATAGAAACTAGGTACTGTTCAGCGTTGATATATTCATATTTGTTCGTATTAACTGCCAGATAAATATTATGCTTAGTGTAAACTCCTATACTTTAATAAATTAGGTTAATGGTCAGACCCATAGTTATAAAAAACCCTGTCGTCCAACTTTTAAAATAATTTATTTTCTGCATCTTTAACAAACTTAAATATCATTTTATGTCTCAATACTTCCCATAAATCTGCTTACGAAGAAAATGTTTTTTTATATAATATTCAATACTGGCGTCGGCTTCTATTCTTACTGTCACACTGTCCTCATTTATATACTACATATATCTCCGTAAATTACTAAATTATATTTCCTTGTTAAGTTTCGGTTTGGTCTCATACATGATTACTGCGTGTAGGTCTATATCATGTTAAAATTAAGGCGACACGCTGGAGATAAAAATACATTTTTACTTAATGCATCGATTTTAAAGAAACTTTGTGGAAATGTCACCTACATAAAAGTAGAGATATCACGAACATTTCTTCCATATATAATGAATAGCTTTTCATAAATATTTCTTTTTGAAATTTTTAATTCCATTTCTTCATTAAATTTAATGAACATATTAATGTAAATTCGTAATTAGGTAGATAATACTTATTTACAAGCACTACGTATCGATTTTTCTGTATATAATTTATATGAGATATATCGTACTAAAGTTTGTGTAATTCTTACGTTCTAAAATTTTGTACTTCAAAATCCCTACTACTTCAAAAAAATCTGCAATCAAAACTTCCATACGCAGGTTTCTTAATATAGCTGTGATACATATACCATAAGAATTTTGTTACATTTGACAGAATATTATGGGAGAAAAATAGATTTAAATGTAAAATTACAATTGGCAAACAAAGCATTATTAGAGTTATAAATTGTTTTAATTCAGCGGAATAACTTCGAACAAGAAAAAAGAAACTCAAACCTTTCAATTTCAATGATAAATAAATTCACAAAATGACCAAAATATCGATTTTTTAATCTCCGGAGTGTCGCCTTAACCAGTATTGCAAGTCATCTACTGTTCATTGTTTACGTCCACAATAAAATTCAAACACTTAGCCAAGAGGTCGGAAAACCCCAGCTCCCACTTCTTCCTTCACTTCAATCCCTACCCATACCACTAACCCTTCCAACATAACTAACCCTCCCGCCAGAGGGGAAGCGTTGTCTCCTAGGTGGCCAAGCCTAGCCCTTCAGGGAGGGGAATGAAATCACTTGGTTGATCATGATGTGTCTCAGTAACGAGCACATTAATTGCAGCTAAAGGTGGCTACGGCTTTACTTAACTCTGCAGCTCTGCATTTGGGAGGCGATGAGCTGGACCCACTGTCGCCTATCTTGAGAAAGGTTTTTCGTTGTTTTCCATTCTCCTCTTTAATGCGAATGCCAGGACAGCTCCATTCATAGTCCACAGCCACTCCTTTCTCAACTACTCCACGCCTCAAATCACAGCAACACACGTCCTGGTCTGGGAGGGGGCGTTACCCTTCAGGAGGCCCATCGTACCCCATCAGAGTACGGTATGAATACATATTGGTAGTAATAGCTGTGTCTCAACGGCGCGTTGGCCACCAGCATCTTGGAAAGTCGGGACAGTATTACTTACGAACCCGTTGTTACACTGGGGATAAACGCTGATAATTTCACGAGTGATAAGCCATAAGGAGTTTGAATATGATGGGTAAGGTGTGAGGTGAAGATTTGATTAATTATTATTATTATTATTATTATTATTATTATTATTATTATCATTATTATTATTATTATTATTATTATTATTATGCGTGAATGGTCTCTTTCGGAACACACGATGCTTTATTTATGATTTCGTTTGCGGAGGATCCAGGATGCTTTCATCTGTTCACTAAAGATCCTCTTCTTTTTTTCCGTCCACTTGGTATTTGATCATTTTGGTACTTCATTCTCTGGAGTAACTTCCCACTTGTAAATTTTCTTTCTATATACACTGACTGACAGAGCAAATGCAACACCAAGAAGGAGTGGTCAGAACTTTATGCCAATTGCAGGGTAGACTGACGTCACTGAGGTATGCTCATGATGTGAAATGCGCCGCTGTGCTGCGCACGTAGCGAAAGATAAATGGGACACGGCGTTGGCGAATGGCCCACTTCGTACCGTGATTTCTCAGCCGTCAGTCATTGTAGAACGTGTTGTCGTGTGCCACAGGACACGTATATAGCTAAGAATGCCAGGCCGCCGTCAACGGAGGCATTTCCAGCAGACAGACGACTTTACGAGGGGTATGGTGATCGGGCTGAGAAGGGCAGGTTGGTCGCTTCGTCAAATCGCAGCCGATACCCATAGGGATGTGTCCACGGTGCAGCGCCTGTGGCGAAGATGGTTGGCGCAGGGACATGTGGCACGTGCGAGGGGTCCAGGCGCAGCCCGAGTGACGTCAGCACGCGAGGATCGGCGCATCCGCCGCCAAGCGGTGGCAGCCCCGCACGCCACGTCAACCGCCATTCTTCAGCATGTGCAAGACACCCTGGCTGTTCCAATATCGACTAGAACAATTTCCCGTCGATTGGTTGAAGGAGGCCTGCACTCCCGGCGTCCGCTCAGAAGACTACCATTGACTCCACAGCATAGACGTGCACGCCTGGCATGGTGCCGGGCTAGAGCGACTTAGATGAGGGAATGGCGGAACGTCGTGTTCTCCGATGAGTCACGCTTCTGTTCTGTCAGTGATAGTCACCGCAGACGAGTGTGGCGTCGGCATGGAGAAAGGTCAAATCCGGCAGTAACTGTGGAGCGCCCTACCGCTAGACAACGCGGCATCATGGTTTGGGGCGCTATTGCGTATGATTCCACGTCACCTCTAGTGCGTATTCAAGGCACGTTAAATGCCCACCACTACGTGCAGCATGTGCTGCGGCCGGTGGCACTCCCGTACCTTCAGGGGCTGCCCAGTGCTCTGTTTCAGCAGGATAATGCCCGCCCACACACTGCTCGCATCTCCCAACAGGCTCTACGAGGTGTACAGATGCTTCCGTGGCCAGCGTACTCTCCGGATCTCTCACCAATCGAACACGTGTGGGATCTCATTGGACGCCGTTTGCAAACTCTGCCCCAGCCTCGTACGGACGACCAACTGTGGCAAATGGTTGACAGAGAATGGAGAACCATCCCTCAGGACACCATCCGCACTCTTATTGACTCTGTACCTCGACGTGTTTCTGCGTGCATCGCCGCTCGCGGTGGTCCCACATCCTACTGAGTCGATGCCGTGCGCATTGTGTAACCAGCATATCGGTTTGAAATAAACATCAATTATTCTTCCGTGCCGACTCTGTTTTTTCCCCAACTATCATCCCTTTCGAACCACTCCTCCTTGGTGTTGCATTTGCTCTGTCAGTCAGTGTATATTTCGATTCAAAACTTCTTCAGGTTGAATTTGTGCGTTCTTCATGTCCACATTTGTTTGTTGTGTCCAAGGTAAATTTTTCAGTTTATCAACTATTTCAAGAATTTGGTGGGTTAGTCTGGTTTCTGGAAGCCTCTTGGAGACATGTCCATAAAATTTTAACCGCCTTTTCCTGAGGTCTGCCGCAATACTAGATAATTTTTCTGTGGATTTCCGGGATTATGATTATGATTATTATTATTATTATTATTATTATTATTATTATTATTATTATTATTAAACTCGCCTGTTCTAAGAACAAACCCTTGCAGTACTGACGTTCCAAAGAAGTGAGTCGGGCAAACGTGTTGGTACAGCGCGCTTTATTATGTAGCAGCTGATTTAATGAGTTTGTTTAACTAACTTGTATAATGTTACCCAGGAACCCTATCAAACTGTAGAGAACTCCTCCTTTGCATGTAGCAGCCGGTCGCCGCATACATTAAAAACAACTGCCGATATTCAGCTTGGCCATCGACCAGTGCTATCTGTCAAAGCAAATCCTGGAACAGTGAAAACAAGAGAATGTTGCTCCCGTTGCCACCTGAGCCTCATTTAGTTAACGAGAATTCTGGTGCTAGTGTTGCGAACATTACAACTCTTTAACTGTGTAAATCAAATCACGGCCATGGTACTAACTACTAAAGGGGCTAATAACTCACATTACGGAGTAATTATCGCATTTGATGCGTTAGTTCCTGACTAAGGATATTGTATTAATCAGCACGGTATAGTTATTAATTTTGTGACTGTCTGTGGCACCGTATTTAAAAAGAAACTATGCAAGCTTGTGGCTTTACGTAAATTATAATTTCGTATCGTAACCACAAGACTAGTTCGCCTCTGTGGTGTAGGGATTAGTGTGATTAGCTGCCATCCTCGGAGGACCGCGTTCGATTCCCGGCCCTGCCACAAAATTTGAAAACTGGTACGAGGGCTGAAACTAGGTCAATTAATCCTCGGGAGACCAACTGAGGTGATTTCGATTCCCTCTTCAGCCATCCTCTAAGTGGTTTTCTGTGGTTTCCCACTTCTCATACAGATACCTAACTTAAGGCCAGGGCCGCTTCCTTCCCTCCTCCTTGTCTATCCCTTCCAATCTTCCCATCCCCCACAAGGCCCCTGTTCAGCATAGCAGGTGAGGCCGCCTAGGCGAGGTACTAGTCGTCCTCCCCAGTTGTATCCCTCGACTCAATGTCTCATGCTCCAGGACACTGCCCTTGAGGTGGTAGAGGTGGGATCCTCCGCTGAGTCCGAGGGAAAAACCAAACCTTTAGGGTAAAGAGAATAATAATAATAAGAACCACAGGACTTCCAATTTTACGTTGAATCCAAACCACATCCACAGCCTGTTTCCAGTCATTCGACCGGGTCAGGAATGTAATGAATGAAGCCCCCATCTAGCAGCGAGGATTGGAAATTTGCCGGCTTCCGAAGCCTGTCGCACTCCTCTGGGGCAAGGATTAATGACTGACAGTTGAAATAAAATTATACTGGAGAGTGTTTCTGGATGAAATATGAAAGGGAAAACCGGATACCCGGAGTAAAACCTGTCCCATCTCCGCTTTGTCCAGCACAACTCACACAGCGAGTGACCAGGATTTGAACCACGCAACTGAGTGGTGAGTGGCCGACACGCTGTCGCCTGAGCCAATCCAAGCCACGTGGCGTGAAATTTTATTTGTGCTATTTCACACACATTACCTGGGATTCAAACTGTGGCCAGCTCGGTGAGCAGCCCCTGATTCGATGTCACTTGGTTATAATAATAATAATAATAATAATAATAATAATAATAATAATAATAGTAATAATAATAATAATAATAATTGTACCGGTTGCTACACCCCGACCCCGCAAATTTAAATTGTGCGCCTACAAGTAATCCCCTACAGGAGAAACCCTGAACTTTAATGACTGAAGCAACTCTACAGTTGCCCAGAAGATGTCACCACTGTAAATTTTGTAATTTTGAAGTGTTCTGAACGGTGTCTATTTCGATTTGTCTTTGTTTTGCCCTGTATCAAGAAGTGTGGACATTCTCTCCTAGATGTCTCTACAGAGAAAAGACTATGATTCTGCACTCTGGTGCGAAGTGAAGGGACTGTTTTTGAAGAAACTTTGTATCCATAAGTTTGTTCTTTGTTAAATTTCTTTCTTTCATTTTTTGGGTTGGCAATATTGATCTCTGTTTCCGCCAGTTTTGAATTCAGCCAATCCCGAATTTTCTAAATTAATTTTCCTCCAATCCTAGGTTTCTTGTTCATGTTGTGTGTAACTTTTGATGTTAGCCAATAGAGGAAGGGGGTCTGGCGCTTTTATTTCCTGAAAGGCCTCGAAGCTTCCTTGTGGGTATAAAACTCCATCGACATCTTGCTTAGTGTGTGAATATGTAGCAGGGGGCGGGAAGCGCCTCTTTCTTCGGGCAGCAGTTCATCAACAAGGTAATGGCCGTTTAATAACTTTATTTCTTGCTAGCTCAGAAGTTTAACCCACGGGGCAGGTTCGAAACTTTTCTCATGTAACCTACCTTTAAGATGTAAAGATATTTGGTAAAAATTTCGTCTCTTTAACTACAAATTGGGATAATAATAATAATAAACATCGGAAACACATTTATAAAGGTACATCGGAAACATTGACAATAAATATAAAAATAAAATTCTAGGCTGAAAACTCGGTGAACAATACAGACCCGGAGACACACAGGAAATCAAACAATATGCAGACTTTCACAATGACGTTAGAAAACGCAGATTAATATTTTACGGATACATCAAGGGAATGAGCCCTGAGAGACCCACAAAATAAAGGTAGAATTCTATGAAAATGTAATGTTTAAGTTTTCCAGTCTGTCAAAAAACGAAATATAACACTTAGAAAATTATACCATACGTCTTGTAAAACACGTTATTAGGAACAACATGGCGTGTATCATTCTACACACCTCGAACGAGTTTTGCACCACCTGTATTTTGTATGTTCGTGAAGAATGTTAATCAGACATCCGAATGACGTGTAACGGTGCCTGTTAGTGGACGTGGAGTTAATACACACATTCTCATAACACTCCAGAAGGGTGCACTCTTACTGTCACTTATGGACACAGAATGACAAGAGCACATTTTTGTCCTGTGCGGTATGCAAACATACCTCGACGAGTCATTACCGCATTTCTCTGTACGCACGTAGTTACATTGCGTCAGCAAGGCCTCTCCGCGTGGACTATTGCCAGCCTAGTTGGAGTACACCAGGGCAACGTTGTCAGGACATACAGCCGCTATCGTGTGACACAAAATGTTGAAAATTGTCCTCGTAGTACTCGTCCACGGTCAGCAACAGCAGCTGACGACCGTTACGTGTGACTCCTAGCTCGCAAGAAACCAGCACGCACCGCAACAATACTACGTAATGCCTTATGTAAGGCAACTGGTAGGGCTGTGTATACGCAGACAAACAGAAATCGTCTCCATGAGGACCACCTTCACTCAAGAGTTCCTTGCCGAGCATCTGCACGTACACCCCAACACCGTGGTGCCAGGTAGAGATGGGCAATGGAACTCTTGAACTGGTCTCTGTAAGAATGGCTGCGAGTTCTCTTCATGAATGAGTGCAGAAAATATCTGAGGGCGGATAATCGTTGGAGCAGGGTTTGGAGACAGCGAGGTAACGCTAGAGAAGTTCTGTACACCACCCCGCATGCCCATCGGGGAGGCCGATCCATCATGTTTCGGACATCGGACGCCACTCATCGTCGTAGAAGGCAATATGACCGATACACAATAGCGAAACAGAATCCTCGGGCACATTGATCAACTATACAGACAATATTTCGGTGAGAGACTCCTTCGGAAAGATGACAAAACGCACTCGCATCACTCTACTCGTGTGAACCTCTTCATCAGGGAGGCCCAAATCTATCGGATGGACTCTCCTGTGGTGTTTCCGGACATGAACCCCGTTGAACATGTCTGGTATGCTGAAACAGGCAGTGCGACGATGAACGAATCCACCTCTAATCCTGGCCGAATTCCGGAGGGCTACTGTCCAAGAGTGGGACAGGATCGACCAGGACAGCCTCAACCGCCTTGTGAACAGCATGCCAAGACGGGTCTGGCATCGCGTGGAGTAACACCATACTGAGAGGCAGAAACAGATTCCACTGTTCGATAGACGGATGCACGCTGCCGAAGAATGGTCATTGTATTGCGCCTGCCGCTGCTTTTTATTTATTACAATGGTATTATGTTTGGTATAAAGTGTGTATTTGCATGTGTGTATTCCATGGGGTCATCAGAAATCTAGAAACCCGGAACTCCAGGTGGTACAAAAATGTTAATGAGGTGTATACAGAACATCCTGCGTAGCTGTGGGTTTGCATTTGGGATATGGTGGATTCAAACTTCAATGTCGGCATCCCGAAAGATTTTTTCCGCTATTTCACATTTTAATACCAGGCAAATGCTAGGTCTATACCTTAATTAAAGCCACGGCCGCTTCCTTCCCAATCCTAACCCTTTCCCATCTTTGCGTCGCCGAAAATCTTCAGTGTGTTAGTGCGACGTTAAACGACTCGGAAAGGAAATCCTCATATTCTATCAAATTACATTTAACCATTCGTATATATGTACAATGTTTACTTTCGTTGCGTGAACTTGTCAATAATTTTGAATTGGTGATATTACGAACAAGCGTGACAAATGATATGAATATAGAAGTCCGTTATTGACACTTTGGTAAATTTGAAAACGTTTTCGGTACTTATGTTAAAATCTGTTCTGGTTTCACGCCCAGTACCTCCTACTATGTTCAAGGTAGCGAGTTCGAATCCCGACGCAGACCGTTGACATTCAAGAGAACTCAGAATGCGAGAAGGTTCTCTCACAAATTTTTCATTACTTCTTTACGATGTCTTCATAATTTCACACTCTCTATCCTTGTCTTGTGTGACATACTTACGAGGAATTGTCAGCAGATTTACTGGTACGATAGAATAAAATTCCGTCACTGTGGCATTTTCTAATATCCATGCCAAGTAAAATATCGTTATGTACAGGTACTCGCGCACATTTCCCAGTAACAATTAAACCTAGAGACTTAATGTTTGCTGTTGTATCCACGGGGTTTGTGTCTATATGGTAGTGAATAATATTTTGATAATAATTAAAATTAAGTCTAATAAAATATTAAATGTGAGGCTCATACGGTAACATGTGTATATTTTGTTTTTTGCGACTGCACTTTTGTAACCTATTTATTGATACTCTTTGTTTAGTTTGAGATCTGCAATTGAGAGTGATTGTAACACGTGAATATTAAATATGGAATGGTTCCTGTGAAAATGTAAGGATAGGAATGAAAACTGAAGGATAACATTGAATTTCACTTTCACCCAGATGTTTGTCACCTACCTTTAACCTTTAGTTCCCTCGCAATACCTGTATAAATATTCCTTATTGGGAAGCCAGCGTTTAGACATTTAAATTCTAGATTCAAATCTTCTTAAACGAGCTGCAAGGAAGCTTCAAAGTGCACATTCTTCGGGAAAGAAAATTTACATAACCAATTTGGGTGCGGCGTTCGAAGTTCCTTTTTCCTAGTAGTTTAACATCGCACTAACGCATGGAGGGTTTTCTACGACGCAAGGATGGGAAAAGGAAAGGATTAGGAAGATCTCGGCCGCCGCCTTAATTAAGATAAAGCTGCGGAATTTTCCTGGTGCCAAACTTGTAAACCACGGTAAAAACATCTTCAGGGCTGCCGACGGTGGGGTTCGAACCCACCATGTCCCGATCGGTCAAAGTTAAGTACAGTCTTCAAGATATTGGCATGAACGTATATTCAGTTTATAAACTTCGTTTTGCTTATTTTCAAAGTCATTAATCATTGACCCTTAGAATGAATGACAGGGGCAGTATTATTATTTATTTAGCTTACTGCATCAAATATATACAGATTGAACTGAGCAGCAGAAATTATGGCCACGTTCATTTCTGGTGAGAGGCGGCAGCGCGCCGGCTACTCACCGCTGGATACCGTGGTTCAAATCCCGGTCACTCCATGTGAGATTTGTGCTGGACAAACCGGAGGCAGGACAGGCTTTCTTCCGGGTAATCTGGTTTTTCCTGTCATATTTCATTCCAGCAACACTCTCCATGAAAATTTCATTTCATCTATCAGTCTTTTATCATTGCCCCAGAGCAGTGTGTCAGGCTTCGGCAGCCGGTACATTTCCTATCCTCGCCGCTAAATGGAGGCTTCATTCATTCCATTCCTGACCTGGTCGAATGACTGGAAACAGGCTGTGGATTTTCATTTTTCATTTCTGGTGATATATAAAGTGCCTACAGTGCAAAATGTCTGTTTTGATGTGGGGTAGATAAACGTTTTCGCTTACCTTGACACATAACAGTGAGATCTTTAGCTTTGGTGGTGATCATTGTTTTAAGGCGAAGTTCAACCAGGTAACCATCCCCTGTTCTTAGGCTTTGAAAATATGAAAATAACCAATTTCAGCGATGCTAGTAACGTCATCCCGAACTCACTCAATCCCTGCGATGATACGGTTTGCAGGGTTGGTTGATGCATACACTTCAGTGGGCTTGCCAGAGTGAACCATTATAGCAGGCCATCTTCTGGCACCCTGAAATAAACAGATTGGACCCACGTCGTTCATTTCCTCCAGTGACACAGGTTTTCTATTTTAGTTGATTCGGTAACTGTTGGGATTCAATCAGCCTTTAGGCTGAGGATTCAATTAAATAAATAAATAAATAAATAAATAAATAAATAAATAAATAAATAAATAAATAAATAAATAAATAAATAAATAAATAAGTTAATTAATTAATTAATTAATTAAAGTTAGTTACAATATAGCGGCTTGGCAGGAGACTACCCGGGAAGGAAGTACGCTCCGTATCGCAGCGTTAGTGACACCAGGCAGACAGCTTCGATCAATGTACAGTAGAAATTAGTATAATAATAATAATAATAATAATAATAATAATAATAATAATAAGACTTTTAATTTTTAAGGAAATGAAACTGATTTGGCTCGACTCCACACCACGAATTCGTACAATCAACTCAAGTGACTGTTCCAGACACTGAGCACTCAGTTCGTGACTCGTAACTGACTACTCAGCACATTGCACTCAACAACAAGACAATGTCACAGCATAACAAGCTCTCATCGAAGCAAGCCTGCATTTACATACCTGTGATAAAGTTCTAGTTTCGCCTTCCAGAAAATTCATGACGATCCCAGAAGAAAGGGACAATGCGAGCGGAGGTTGCTGCGTTCCCTCAGGCCAGCCGGTAGTTTCACAGTTTCAATCCCTCATCCTTTCCAGGAATTACTAACGAGGACTTCAAGAAAGCTGACAGTCGCAATATCACGTAACAATTCCATGCAAACTCAAAACCGTCTGGAGATGGATAGAAGCTTGGCAAACAGATGGTCAGTGAGTCCTACAACACTATCGAAAGGTAAATAAAGGGACAAAAAGACAACGCCTGAACCAGACTTCTCTATTGTTCACGCAGACAAGGAAAACCCTTGCCATACGGCTTGGAGCGTAATTGAGGAATTTGGACTTTCCGTCAGTAACACTGCGAGTCGTCTCCGTCTCTATGCTGCAGTTTTACACAGTGAATGGATGAAAGCCATAACGGTATAAGTAGCATTTTGGTCATTCAGAGAAAAAAGCATTTAAACATCTTAACACTCATATAAAGCATGCTATTTGTAGCGCTGTCACTTGTATCCCTTTGTTGGTGAAAGGATGCATCCTCCCGGAGTTACATCTTGCACTTAGCTCATTTTTTTAAAATACACTGACTGACAGTGACAATGCAACACCAAGGAGGAGTGGTTCGAAAGGGATGAAAGTTGGGGAAAAAACAGAGACGGCACGGACGAATAATTGATTCAAACCGATATGCAGGTTACACAATGCGCACGGCATCGACTCAGTAGGATGTAGGACCACCGCGAGCGGCGATGCACGCAGAAACACGTCGAGGTACAGAGTCAATAAGAGTGCGGATGGTGTCCTGAGGGATGGTTCTCCATTCTCTGTCAACCATTTGCCACAGTTGGTCGTCCGTACGAGGCTGGGGCAGAGTTTGCAAACGGCGTCCAATGAGATCCCACACGTGTTCGATTGGTGAGAGATCCGGAGAGTACGCTGGCCACGGAAGCATCTGTACACCTCGTAGAGCCTGTTGGGAGATGCGAGCAGTGTGTGGGCGGGCATTATCCTGCTGAAACAGAGCATTGGGCAGCCCCTGAAGGTACGGGAGTGCCACCGGCCGCAGCACATGCTGCACGTAGCGGTGGGCATTTAACGTGCCTTGAATACGCACTAGAGGTGACGTGGAATCATATGCAATAGCGCCCCAAACCATGACGCCGCGTTGTCTAGCGGTAGGGCGCTCCACAGTTACTGCCGGATTTGACCTTTCTCCACGCCGACGCCACACTCGTCTGCGGTGACTATCACTGACAGAACAGAAGCGTGACTCATCGGAGAACACGACGTTCCGCCATTCCCTCATCCAAGTCGCTCTAGCCCGGCACCATGCCAGGAGTGCACGTCTATGCTGTGGAGTCAATGGTAGTCTTCTGAGCGGACGCCGGGAGTGCAGGCCTCCTTCAACCAATCGACGGGAAATTGTTCTGGTTGATATTGGAACAGCCAGGGTGTCTTGCACATGCTGAAGAATGGCGGTTGACGTGGCGTGCGGGGCTGCCACCGCTTGGCGGCGGATGCGCCGATCCTCGCGTGCTGACGTCACTCGGGCTGCGCCTGGACCCCTCGCACGTGCCACATGTCCCTGCGCCAACCATCTTCGCCACAGGCGCTGCACCGTGGACACATCCCTATGGGTATCGGCTGCGATTTGACGAAGCGACCAACCTGCCCTTCTCAGCCCGATCACCATACCCCTCGTAAAGTCGTCTGTCTGCTGGAAATGCCTCCGTTGATGGCGGCCTGGCATTCTTAGCTATACACGTGTCCTGTGGCACACGACAACACGTTCTACAATGACTGTCGGCTGAGAAATCACGGTACGAAGTGGTCCATTCGCCAACGCCGTGTCCCATTTATCGTTCGCTACGTGCGCAGCACAGCGGCGCATTTCACATCATGAGCATACCTCAGTGACATCAGTCTACCCTGCAATTGGCATAAAGTTCTGACCACTCCTTCTTGGTGTTGCATTTGCTCTGTCAGTCAGTGTATGTCACTTATACCGTTATGGTTTTCATCCATTCAATTGTAAAGCTGCTAAGAAGCAGAACTACATTTTCTCAAGCTCGAGTGGGATTTTTACTGCAGGAAATTCTGATTCCACATGAAACGGAATGCCACTGGCTAGCCTGATGGTAAGACACTTTCCTCCGATTTCAGGCAAGTCATTTCAATGTTGGCGTTCTACAGGTAACCGATATGATGAAAGATATTTTCAGAAACAACATCAGCCAGCCGGTAGCTTCCGAATTTGACTCCCCCATTCATTCTAGGAACTTCTAGAGGAGACTTCAAGGGAGCTGACAGTCGCGTGGGTTAGTAGTTCCAGATCTGGTGAGTTAGTGAAAATGACACCTCATGAGGATGCAGTCGAGCATGCAGAGTGGTGTAATTCTTCCCGGTGTCAGAACAGTGCTTCCGAACGAGGATGTTCCAGTTACAAGACAGCAATCTGCTTTACATCGCTCCGACATAGACGGGTTTTATGGCGATGATGGGATAGTGAAGAGCTAGGAGTGGGAAGGATGCGACGTGGCCTTAAGGTACAACCCGGAATTTACCTTTCTGAATGTGAGAAACCACGGAAAAGCATCTTTAGGGCTGCCGACATGGGGTTCGAACCCACTATCTTCCGAGTGCAAGCGGACAGCTACGTGACTCAAACGGCACAGCCAATTGCTCCGTAGTTACGACACAAAACACAGATAGGTTTTATGGTGACGATGGGATGGGAAAATCCTAGGAATGGCATAGAAGTGCCCATGGCCTTAATTTGCCTGGTCTGAAAATGGGAAACCACGGAAAATCATCTTCAGGGCTGCCGACAGTGGGGTTCGAACTGATTTAAATTTAATAGAGAATGCCTGAGTCCGCCTCTATGGTGTGGTCCATAGTGTGATTAGCTGTCACCCCCGGAGGGCCGGGTTCAATTCCCGGCTCTGCCAAGAAATTTGAAAAGTGGTACGAGGGTTGGAACGGGGTCCACTCAGCCTCTGGAGGTCAACTGAGTAGAGGTGGGTTCGATTCCCACCTCAACCATCCTGGAAGTGGTTTTTCCGTGGTTTCCCACTTCTCCTCTAGGCAAATGCCGGGATGGTACCTAACTTAAGGCCACGGCCGCTTCCTTCACACTTCCTTGTCTCTCCCTTCCAATTTTCCTATCCCCACACAAGGTCCCTGTTCAGCATAGCAGGTGAGACCTCCTGGACGAGGTACTGGTCATCCTCCCCGGTTGTATCCTCCGACCCAGAGTCTGAAGCTCCAGGACACTACCCTTGAGGTGGTAGAGGTGGGATCCCTCGCTGAGTCCGAGGGGAAAACCGACCCTGGCGGGTAACCAGATTAAGGAGGAGAATAAGAAGAATGTCCGAGCTACTCGAGCCTACCTACTAGAGTACTATAGGCGAGCTTGGGAAGATCTTTGACATGAGCCTAACTTATCTCATCCCTTGTTGGATTCAGTTCCTAGACGTTGGAATGAATTGCCAGACAGGAATGGTGCCTGGATTGACTAATAAAGCCGTATTCAGAATGCACTAAAGCCCTTTAATTACCCTCAAAATATTGTATATGTTTGTGGAGAGTAATGTTATATATATTTTGTATTAGTAATATTGTGTTGTTTTATTTTCCTTTACAGCAGTTTAAATAACATTGTTTATTATTCTACAGGCGCATCGGCCTCTCACCACTGGATACCGTGGTTCAAATCCCGGTCACTCCATGTGAGATTTGTGCTGGACAAAGCGGAGGCGGGACAGGTTTTTCTCCGGGTACTCCGGTTTTCCCTGTCATCTCTCATTCCATCGACACTCTCCATTCTCATTTCATAGCATCTATCAGTCATTAATAAATCACTTCGGGAGTGGCGACCTCATCGTACTAATAGCCTATATCTGCTTTATTCATTCCATCCCTGACCCAGTCAATGACTGGAAAACAGGTTGTAGGTTTTCATTTTCATTATTCTACAGGGGACTTCAAGGGAGCTGACACTCGCGTGGGTTAGTGGTTCCAGATCTGGTGAGTTAGTGAAAATGACACCTCATGTGGATGCAGCCGAGCATGCATAGTGGTGTAATTCTTCCCGGTGTCAGAACAGTGCTCACGAACCAGGATGTTCCAGTTACAAGACATCAATCTGCTTTACGTCGCTCCGACACAGGTGAATGGCTTTTTCACACTAAAATAAACCTTTCAAATTCAATTTTCTCTACTTTAAAATATTTTAGTTAAGATTTTTTTAAATTATCTTAAGATGTTACGTACCGGTGATTAATTTATTTTCGTCTGAATGGTTGAAGTTCCTGCATGCTAACCTGTTTTTGTTTATTTGTTTACATCATACGACCATCGTTGATAGTGTCTGTACAGTCTAAAAGTTTCCACGAGATTGCCCTCCGACCGCAATATAGAATGAGGCACTCTTGGTCTGATAAACTGTTTCTTATGTATCTCTCGATCACTATCCCATTTGACGCTGACGGTACTCTTGCCTATGCACATACGATGAGTTACACTTCTTCATAAATAATAACGGTAATCCTTCTTGCATTTCCCTAGTCTCCTTATTATCATCAAATTTTGGACTTTAGGGTATTATATATGTGTCCCGAAGTATGTTTCACAAAGATGTGTTCTCAAACGGATGGAGTTTTCTATAAATTACATGGGTTTTCTGTTCCGTGGTACACGATTGCAATTCACATGACGTATTCCATACACGGCATACAATGGGGGGTTGAGACTAATAATGTCCCCAGAGATCAAGCGTGTACATAAATCAATGATTGTCCTTTACTTGTTATTAGAGTAGACTGCGCTGACCCGGTATGAAGAAGGAAATGAAATAGAGGTTAATTCGTATTATGCGTGAGGATGTACACTCTCTAAATATAAGATTGAGCGCATGGCATTTGTATATGTTCCTCGCAGGCACATCTGCGCATGTGGGAGCATGACGTGTACGGTTCACACGCTCTTGAAAACGGTTTGGCTCTATGGCTAACATTATTGGATTACTCTGAGCAATGGACTGTGTGAATTAAAATTCACATTAGCTCTTAATAATTCCTTAAATTAAGGAATACCCATGTCGCACGAAAATTAGATTTATAACAGGCCGTTCCGTATCTGTGCCAGGTGGCACGGGTCACTCCATTCTTTTGTGTTTGTTATGGACCATGAACCGATATTTTGCCCATTTTAGCGATGTCCAGGAAAATATCGTGACACATTTTACTACGTACATTCTGGATATTCTTGCATGCTGGCACGTGGCTTCCTAACTGTAAATTCAACCGTCCTTCCTACCATAGTGGAGCATGTGGACCGTAGGGCAGTCACATTGGCGCTGGTGAAGACTGCTTTTCGATAAAAGAAGCCAGTTCTAGGGAAGGCACTCGCTCTTCTACTGCCAGGCGATTGGCTCAACTTTATAGGGAACATACTCAAGAAGCAAGAAAGGCATCCTAGAGACCGCCCACGCATTTCTACTAGAGAGCAATATGAGGCCCTCCTGGCTGGACGAGAGGCGAACCCCTTCCTCTCAACTGTTTCATGCTTTCCTGGTGCGATGTAGACTGCACGTAACCAAACTAGGGATGCACGACTCCGAACTTATGTCACCACTGGGATGGTCTATTTGTCCGAAGTTTAAATAATTGATTGCTTTACACATGACAAGGGAATGTTGAGCTTTGCGTGAGAATATGTAGCCTTCAGCAATGAAATCACATTTTCCTGTGAAGATGCGTGGCAGATTCGTATTCCGTGAATACTACGCCAGGTATGATGCTAAATACATTGCCATCTGCCAAAGAAGTGGTCGTTTTAACGTTCATCGCTGAGGTTGGTTCACCTAATACTGTGCCGAAATGCTGTTGAGAATTCCGGAACACTGGGCGCTGAGATTTATTACCAGCTATTAAGTCTCTGGTTGATTCCAGCATTAGAAATAATATATCTCGTTAGACAGTGTGTTAGCTTCCAGCAAGATAATCATCATCATCATCATCATCATCCGTTTACCCTCCAGGTTCGGTTTTTCCCTCGGTCTGAGCGAGGGATCCCACCTCTACCGCCTCAAGGGCAGTGTCCTGGAGCTTCAGACTCTTGGTCGGGGGATACAACTGGGGAGTATGACCAGTACCTCGCCCAGGCGGCCTCACCTGCTATGCTGAACAGGGGCCTTGTGGAGGTATGGGAATACTGGAAGGGATAGACAAGGAAAAGGGAAGGAATCGGCCGTGGCCTTAAGTTAGGTACCATCCCGGCATTCGCCTGGAGGAGAAGTGGGAAACCACGGAAAACCACTTCCAGGATGGCTGAGGTGGGAATCGAACCCACCTCTACTCAGTTGACCTCCCGAGGCTGAGTGGACCCCGTTCCAGCCCTCGTACCACTTCAAATTTCGTGGCAGAGCCGGGAATCGAACCCGGACCTCCGGGGGTGGCAGCTAATCACGCTAACCACTACACCACAGAGGCGGACTGTATGCATTCCTAAGATTTTTTAGATTGGGGTAGATACCTTTGGAGTTTTAATGAGGTTCTACCTCGACCTTTGCCTCCCAGAATAGTTGAAAATATTGGGACAGACATTAAAGAAATCAGTGTCCAGAATTGTCACTGAACTCCGGCCTTTAAGTGCTATCATTCACCACAACTTAACGAAAGTAGGTTTCCATTAATTTTCAAGAAAAGTTAGAATAGTTTTGTTTTTAACAGCCTGACAGAGAAGGATATTTAGATGGGAGTCGTTGCTAGTGGGACACGTTAATAGTACAGTAGAACTTGACTTATAACAAACCCCAAGGTACCTTATAAATTGTACCGTAATAAACGTGTATCGGCTTTACCGAGAATTGCGCTATAAGTCAAATACGTTGGAAAATGACACAGAACAGAACCTAATTAATCTCATTTAGACTGCACAGTCGCTAAGAAATGGTATGGGCGCATGGTATTGTATGTCTCTCGGATTTAATATTTTATCAGACCTAATGTTAATTATTATCAAAATATAATTCACCTTCCATGTAGATATAAATCCTGTGGATACCCACAACAAACATGACACCTATAGAATCAATTTTTTCTGAGAAATATGTACCTGTGAGGGACTTATAAAATACCAAGCGCTTTCCTTCATTTTATGAGCCACTGTACTCCTATGTACTGTATAAGGGGCTATCAAAAAGTTTCCGTTCGACGGCCGTTCATTTCTGAATCAGGTCGCCAATCAGGCAAAATCGCCGTGAGGATTGAGGCACTCACCCCACCGACGCACCTGGTTCAAGATCCCCGTGTGTCTAGCTGCATGAAGCCTGCTGCACATCCTCGTCCGACAGGAAGCTGATGTCGAGTTCCATTGCTAGCGCCGCCTCGTCCACCGCTCGCTTGCGACCGGCGTCTTGTGTCGAAACGCGACCCGCACCATTCCACCGCTGTCGTTTTCGACAGACATGCTGCACCATACACTGTCTTCATTCTCCCGATGGATGTCCATCGGTGTCTGTCCTTCGGCAGCCGAGATCAGAATAACAGCACGTTGGTCCTGTTTGGACACATTTGATAATAACGTCGCTGTAGCTCACACCTCGGCACGACACGACTGCCACACTAATCCCTTTGCCTACATGTCTATGCTTATATACCCGCATCGGAGTCGCGCTACGTCGCATATCCGCTGAAGCAACTCCCTCAAATGCCCTCAAATTTATCGTGTTTCGAAGAACTGCTCATGCAAGGATTATAGTTATATCTGAGTACTTATTGAAGAACCTCACCCATCCATCCACTGGGAGAGAAGAGAAGAGAGAAGAGAAAATCATCATGCTCTTTATAAATACGAAGGAGCCATTTTGGGGAACTCTGGTGCCCAATTTATAGACATGTTAAATATTTTATATATTTATTCATTTCAACTTCGATGCAAAGTAGAATCAGTGAAGTTACAAATGACTATCTATGCGGGCGAGATTATAACTATATGAGTAAATGTCGTCACAACCGAGCAAGAAACTGGGTAAGTAATCGAACCCTTTATTATAGCTTGGGTAGTCCGGCCCCGCGGTGTAGTGGGCAACGCGTCCGTCTGTCACCCGGCTTCCCAGGGTTCGATTCCCGGCCGGGTCAGGGGCTTTTAATTGTAATGATTAATATCCCTGGCCTGGAGACTGGGTGTTTGTGACTTCCTTAATTTTACTTTCCTCACACACAACATTCCACACTACCGCCATTCCAATTACACGCAGGTTCATACAATATGGTCCCAATAGGGGCAAAAGATCCGCATGGGTCGACGCCCCGAATAAATAGCATTTAAGAAAATAGCTTGGGTAGATAAATGGCATCCTGTAGCCACCAAACAATCATTATTCGACACTGACCTGGACATTCCTCCTAGTCGAAAGTTGCAGGCCCTACTCGTAACCAATAGGCGAACCTTGTGAGGCAAGTGATCAATATCATCTGTATATTTCCAATAATGATTGGTTGTTTCTGAAGTCAGTAGGATATTTTCGTTGAAGGATCATTTCTACTCTCTCGTCAGTAGATAGTGTCTTGAACCACCACGATGTATAGCTCAGACTTTAGAAGCATTGCCTTCTGAGCCCAAATTGCAGGATATGATCTCGTCTCAGTCCGGTGGTATTTGAAGGTGCTCAAATATGTCCTGTCGGTGCATTTGCCAGAACGTTTAAACAATGTCCTGCAGGACGAAGTTCCGGCAATTGGTGTCTCCATAAATCGTATAAGTATGTATTGGAACGTAGGACCAATCAAATTATTATTATTATTATTATTATTATTATTATTATTATTATTATTATTATTACTATTACTATTATTATTATTATTATTATTATTATTATTATTATTATTATTATTAGTATTATATTGAACTATTGCTGCTGCTACTTCTAGTCACTAGTCATCGGTCTCTATCCCGTGCTAACCATTTCATTTCTATATCACTACTTCATCCTAGATCTATTCTAATCTATTTGCCATACTCATGCCTTGGTTTACTCCTAACATTCCTACACAACCCCAAAAAATCAACTGAACAAGTCCAGGGTGTCTTAAAATGTCTCCTATAATACGATATCTGCTTCCGGTCAAATCTCACCATTTAGATACAATATCCCTTCATTCGTGATTCCATATTATCATCCCACCTTCAGCATTCCTCTGTAACACTACATTTCAAGAACTTCTGTTATCTTTCCTTTTGAGCTAATTATTGTCCATGTTTCACTTCCACACAATGCCACGTTACAGACTACTGTGTTAGAAATTATATTTTTAACTTTTACACCAATGTTTGAAGTGAGAAAATTTCTTTTCTTAAGGAAGACCTTCTTTGCTTGTTCTGGTCTGCATTTTTATGTCCGTATTACTTCTGTCAACGTCAGTTATTCTACTAAGATCTTTTAACAATACTCATCTACTTCGATAAAACCTTCATTTCCTAATATGATATTCCCTGCATCATCTGACTTCGTTTGACAACATTCCATTATTTTTGTGTTATTTATATACACTTCGTACTTCTTCTCCAAGACTGTTTCCATAACATTCAGCAGTTTCTCCAGATTTTCTCTTTACATATAAATTAATATCATCGGCAGATCTCAAAATTTTGATTCCGTCTCCTTTGGTAGTGATTGCATTTCCAGATTCTTGATTTCCTCCACTGCCTGTTCTATACGTACATTGAAAAGGAGAGGGTAAAAACCGCTGCCCTGCCTCACCACTTTTTGAACTGCTGCGGTTTTCTCACAGCCCTTGAATCTTATGACACCAGACTGTTTTTTGAATCGATTGCAGATAATTCCTCTTCCTTATTACATGATTCGAATTGTCTCCAGAATTTCAAATAGTTTGGTCCAGTCGACGTTATCAAATGATTTTCCTAGATCTACGAGTACCATGTACATGTGCTTGTCCTTGTTGATTCGATCCTCTAATATCAGGCAAAATCAAGATGGGTTCATGCGTTCCTACATTTCCTCTGAAGCCAAACTGATCTCCTCCTTACTCACATTCAACTTGTTTCTCCGTTCTTATGTAAATAATACGTGCTAGAATTCGGCAAGCGCGAGATACAAAAGTGTGGTGCAGTACGTTTCACACTTGTCAGCACCTGTTTTCTTGGGAGCAGGTATAACAACACTCATTTTAAAATCAGATGGTTTTTCTAGTATATATCATGCATCTTATACGCTAAATAGAATTACCTCGACATGCCAGTTTCTCCTAAGGCAGTCAGTAATTCTGAGGGCGTATGATTAATTTCAGGTGCCTTCTTCCTACATAGGTCTCTCGAAACTCTGTCGAATTCTGACCTCAAAACTAGGCCTCCCATTTAATCAGCATCAAGAGCCTCTTCTTGTTCCAGGACCTTATCATCTACTTCTTTTCCTTGATACAAGTGTTAAATAAGTTCTTATCTTCCTTCTGCGTTGTATCCTTTCCCTAGGAGTGGTTTCCCACCTTAACTCCTCATACTCATATATCTAAATGCTCCTTTCTCCAAATGTTTCCTTATTTTTGCCACGTGTATCCACTAACTTTCCTAGAACCAATAACCTTCAATATCTTTGCACTTCTCTTTCAATCATTCTTCCTTAGCTGTCATGCACTTTCTATCTACTTCATTCTTTAAACCCCTGTATTCTTCCCTGCCCTCCGCATTTTTCGTATTCTTGTACTTCCGCCGTTCTTCAGTAAGGTTTTGTACCCCTGGGTTTTCCTTTGATTCTCTTGCCAATCTTCCTAGTTTTCCATCAGCAGTCCTACACATATTGTGCTTCTTTCAGCCTTTTCATTCAGTCTTTGTGCAATATCATCCTTGAAACAATCCCTCACTGTTTTTATTCGACTTCTCTACATCTCAGTTCCTTGTACTCCTTCCTTTTTTCAAATTCTTCTACTTCAGACGGTATTTCATAACCACTAAGTTGTGGTCAGAGTCCACGTCTGCTCCTGGGAATTTTTTACCACCTAACACCTGGTTTCTAAATCTCTGTTTAATCATAAATGATTCTATTTGATACCTCCAGGTGTGTCCAGGTATCGACGATGTACACAGCCGTCATGTGTGGTTTTGAAACAAGCATTAGCAAGTATTAAGTTATGATTGGTGCAGAATTCTACCATCCGTTTTCCCCTTTCACGTCTTTGCCCGAGTCCATATTCTCCTACTACATTACCATCATTGGCCTTCCACTTAATTCTAGTTTCCCATCACAATTATTATATACACATCTGCTTTTAAATATTGAATTAACTCTTCTATATCTTCGTATATACTTCCGATTTCTTCATCATCGTTTGAACTAGTAGGCATATAGACCTGCACAACCCTACCGTATTTTTACAACTTGCCTTACGTCGCACCAACACAGGTACGTACTTTGGCGATGACGTGACAGGAGAGCAAAGGGCCAGGAGTGGGAAGCAATCGACCGTGGCCTTGACTGAGGTACAGCCCCAGTATTTGCGTCGTGTGGAAAAGGGAAACCACGGTGAAACATCTTCAGGGCTGACGAAACTGAAGTTCGAACCCACTATCTCCCGAATGCAAGCTGACAGATAGGCGACCAAAATCAGGCAACCACTCGCTCAGTACTATTGTAGTGAGCATTGGCTTGGTGTCTATCTTGCCAACAACAAGAACAACAACAAACCGTTCACTATGCTGGTCATAGCAACTTACCTGTTGTCTTATTCGTTATTATTCATTAAACCAACTCCTGCATTTCCTATTTAATTTTTGTTAATATTTGTGTAGTCGCTTGACGAAAACTTCTGCTCATCCTGCCAACGCAATTCACTATACCAGTTACATTTAAGTTTAGTACTTAGTATATTTAATACATTTATTTCCTGTAACCTATGAAACGATTCAAATTCCCTATATTCAATATTCCTATCGTGTCAGTATTCATCTTCGTGATGATTGCACCGCCGGGCTGAGTGGCTCAGACGGTTAAGGCGCTGGCCTTCTGATCCCAACTTGGCAGGTTCGATCCTGGCTCAGTCCGGTGGTATTTGAAGGTGCTCAAATACGTCAGCCTCGTGTCGGTAGATTTACTGGCACGTAAAAGAACTCCTGCGGGACTAAATTCCGGCACCTCGGCGTCTCCGCAAACCGTAAAAGAGTAGTTAGTGGGACGTAAAACAAATAACATTATTGTTATGATTGCACCCTCTCGTGTAGTTGCTACGCGGAGAGCCGAATGAAGGTCTGTTTTACCACTGGAATATTTTATCCAGGAGAAATCCATCATCAGTATGTCATTAATTCAAACACAACAAGCTGCATGTTGTTGGAGGTTGGTAATGCTGAAGTTTCCGGTTGCATTCAGCCGTGATCAGTATCAACATAGCTAAGCCACGTTAAGTATTATTACAACAACACGACAGTCAATTATTCAGACTGCCACCCTTACAGCTTCCGAAAGTCTGCTATCCCCCCCCACCCCCACCTTCCGATGAACCGTTAGTTTGATCTCTCGACAGGTACCCGTCCGATATGGTTAAACCTACGGCGCAGCTACCTGCGTCATTGGTACCCACAAGCCTCCGTACTGCGGTTAGTTCACATGGTTCGTCACACATGAGGCAGCCACTCATATAGCATTAAATCTCTGTAATAATTGAATTTATTACTACGCAAATTACAGAACCAGAACTCACATAGTTATCTACAGAAAACGGTACTATTTCAAAAAATCATTTACGTTCTGAATGATCGAAATATTAATAGAACTGGACCAAAAATTAATGTAATTTGCAAACGTAAGTGGAATTCATTTGATATGACAGTGGAAAAATGATAAATATTCCTGTCCTTTTTGTTCACATTTAAAGGTAGTATTGTTACTTTGAGAATGATCGATAATTAAACCGTCTTCAGTCAAAGAAAATTAGTGTTCTAATTTTTAAGAGAACGTTCATTTCATTGTGTTATGACACTGGAGCCAGATTACCTCAAGCAAAATAAAGTAGAGCTTTCAGTATATATCAACCTGTTTCGTCATAAAAGGACAAGGTAAAGGGATATTATATTTCCTTTACGAGTGAAGAGTAGCAGACTTGGTCGTTTAAATCCCACCCAATACCATTCATGAGATCCAACGTGACATTTGAAGTAGACATTTCGAAACATTTTTTTGTATTAATATTACGAGAGCGTATAAAAGGCAAAACGTATGTCAGGTAGAGAGAGAGGCATGTTAAATTATTTTTAAATAGTTGAGTGTAATGCATTTTCCTTTGCAGTTTTATAAACTAGGTACGGTTCTGGTTCGTATAATTGCTTAATACTGAAGCCCAATCGCATAGTAGTAGTAGTAGTGCTGTTGTTACTGCTACTACTTGAGGTGTTGGGACAATAGTGGTAATATTATTAAACAAGGAAACGGCTGTAGCCTGTGTATTGTCCCTTTCCATATCTTTGGATTAGCCGGCGATTACCGTGTCGAATGAATGTGATATCTGTCGCCGAATCTATTTGTCACGGAGCTATGAGCTTGCGTTTGGGAGATGGTGAGTTCGAATGCCTCCGTCGGCAGCCCTGAAAATGATTTTCCGTGGTTTCCCATTTTCACTCCAGGCAAATGCTCGGGCTGTACGTTAATTAGGCCACGGCCGCTACTGTTCCAGTTCTAGCCTTTTCTCGTCTTTTCGTCCCCGAAACCTTCGATGTGTTGGACGACGGTAAACAAGATTTTAAAAACGTCATCAGAAGTGATGTTTTTCTTTTTTTGCTATTTTCTTAACGTCGCACCGACACAGATATGTCTTATGGCGACGATGGGATAGGAAAGGCCTAGGAAGTGGAAGGAAGCGGCCGCGGCCTTAATTAAGGTACAGCCCCGGCATTTGCCTGGTGTGAAAATGGAAAACCACGGAAAACCATCTTCAGGGCTGCCGACAGTGGGGCTCGAACCCACTATCTCCCGATTACTGGATACTGGCCGCACTTAAGCGAATGCAGCTATCGAGCTCGGTAGTGATGTTTTTATAAGCATCTGTGGACTGCAGTCTTTCTCCCCTATTGATCTCTCGAGGGCTATGTTAAGTGGTCTCTGCACTAGTTTTGACCACAAATTTTCCACGTGAGCTGGAGCATCGTACTGAAAACTGGCCTAGTTTCAGATTTTGGAAGCAGTTATTGGACTTATCATCGCTACAACTTCCAATATTATCTTCCGACGGTAGATTCTGTCTGTGTTGAGGACTTCAACTGGTAACTGGATTTTTACCATTGAAGGTTAAATATGAGCTCGACGCCCTGACCTGACCTCAACAATAGAACCTCAAGAGAAGCGGAGTGACCACGAGGCTGACCAGACATCTACCATAATTCCGTCGACTGGGCAGGGAATGGCTTTCTGTGGTTTCCCATTTTCACCCCCAGGCAAATACCAGGAGAGTTTCTATTCATGGGCCACAGCCGCTTCCTTCCGCCTCCTTACTCAGTTTCACTTGTAATCATTCGTTTCATCTTCATTAACTACTCACTTGAGCTTGGTGTCAGGAAGGGCACCCGGCCGTAAAACTTCAGGTGTTGATATGCTCATTAGCAGGTGGCAGAACTGACGAGTCTATATCAATGCGCATAATTAAATTACTCGATTTATTCTGTAAATGTGATGCGATTACCAAAGCCTGCTTTCCTTCTTTCATCGTAATGATAAACAGCAAAATAACAATAGATCCTGGGGCAACTGGTAAACAGTACCATAATTACATAGAAATACCATCGAATACAGTCCGGCTCCATGGCTAAATGGTTAGCGTGCTGGCCTTTGGTCACAGGGGTCCCGGATTCGATTCCCGGCAGGACCGGGAAATTTCACCATCATTGGTTAATTCGCTGGCACGGGGGTTGGGTGTATGTGTCGTCTTCATCATCATTTCATCTTCATCACGACGCGCACGTCGCCTACGGGAGTCAAATCAAAAGACCTGCATCTGGCGAGCCGAACATATCCTCGGATACTCCTGGTACTAAAAGCCAAACGTCATTTCATTTCATTGCCATCGAATACAGTTTTAAGGATGGCTGACTGTCAGATTCAGAACTGTGTATAAACTGCATGAACATTCTAAACGCGAACTGCATACTACCTCCTGGATTTCAGTTAGAGAGATGAAAATAATTTCACGTTAATATCTTAATATGTTCGGCCACTCCGCTCGATAATATTATCAATATATGCACAATCAAAATTTAAGTAAATCATGAATCATGAGCAATTTTTTATCAGTCCTACAAAGATTGCATCTTTGATTTGTTTTAGATCTTTCTTTAACGTCTCACCAACTCATACAAGCGTTCAGTGCAGTTCCGCCCGAGCTTCGGTCGGAGATGGTTGTGCTGTGTTCGCTGTGCTAGGTGTGTCGCTTCGCTTTCTAGAGCTCGCTATCACCTCGTGCCCGTTGAACTGTGTTTTACAGAACTGTTCTTTCAGTGTGACTGTATTGAATAATAGTATTATATAGACACGTGAACACAAGGGATTAGTGTTACTTGTGAGTGGGGACGAGGGCCCCAGGGGCTTAGTGAGGATGGAGGAATCATCAGATGGTGGTCTAGGTACTCTATCTAACCATAATTTAGTTAGCTCAGCTGTAGGTACCGCATTAAAATTGTGCTATTCCGACGGCCCGTTAAGTGATGTAGACCAAATACCTTCTCAAATATCTACACTACGTAAACGTGGTCTCCCGGACGAGCGTCCTGATTACTGGAATGAAGAGGGCCTAAGTGTGAAGAAGCTATCAGTGTCAATAAGTGCCAGTGAACATTCTCATGAACATCGAACTAGCTGCCCCATTCCGCCAGCCCCATCTGTGCAGCCTGTGCAGTTGAATACGTCCCAGCATACAGCTAGCCAGCTTGCTCCAAGTCAACAGGTACGAAGCAGCGCTCAGCATGAGTCATACCTCTATAAGTTAGATGATGAAGGTCCGTTCATAGTGTACGCTGAACATAAACCCGATGAGGCAGGTGCGGCAACTAAACATATCGGCCGGTTACATCCAATGTCTGTGGGAAAGTGTATTAGGGCCTTAATTCCAGACATGCGTACTTCTATAATGAACATTACTACAAAGGGACGTAATAGGGTTCAAATAGAACTTTCTTCCGCTACCTGTGCAAACAGGCTTGCTCAGTTACAATCCCCCTCACTCAGTCTTTACATACCAAGGCATCTAACGGTGAAGACAGGTCTTATTCGTGCAGTAGATACGTCCTTCTCGGAGGAAGAATTACTTTCAGAAATTCAGTCAGATAAGAAAATATTAGAAGTACATCGCTTTCACCGTAAACTTGTGCGAGATGGACAGACTGTACTAGTGCCTCGGCAACTGTTGCGTGTTGTATTTGAAGGTCGCACTTTACCTCCTTACGTGTATATATTTAACACTCGGTGTGGTGTAGAACCTTACGTCCAGAATGTAACCCTTTGCTACCAATGTCTTAAATACGGCCACGTAAATAAACAGTGTCGTAGCAAAGCACGCTGTGCATGCTGCGGCGACAGTCACATCACTGCAGACTGCCTTACTCCAGATCCGCCTAAATGTATTTACTGCTCTGGCCCTCATCGCGCAGATGATCGATCCTGTCCAGAATACGAACGACAGCGTAGGATTAAATATAATATGGCCCATTTAAATATCACCATTGAGCAAGCACTCGAAATGGAATCCACAAGCACATATGCTAATACTGTGAAGCAAAATAACACTCCTCCAGCAAGTACATCTTATCACAAGGAATTTCCATCCCTTCCTTTCCCTGCACGTGGGCCACTTCCCACCAATAACCTTTCCAACTCTTCTTTCCCTAGTACCTCTAAGGTGTCCTCTCGTTTTACACCCAAACGTCCTTCCACCTCAAAGTCTAGAGTTCCAGTTCACAACCAGTGGAAAACATACTACAATGGACAGCGTTCTCCTGCCTACTCCACTGGACCTATATACCCTACACAACAATTTCAACCAAGTCAACAGCCTCAAACAACACCACAGGCTGTACCTACAACTCCACTGCTTGAAAACATTGTCCAGTTTATTTTGACGCTTAAAAACACGGCCTCCTCGGAAATTGATCCCTCTCATATACGTGACGTTATTTCATTACTTTTGAATCAGAATGACCATGGATGCCGCACCTCAACTGAATAAAATAATACAGTGGAACTGTCACTCAATACGAGCGCATAAACTTAGCCTTCAGACTCTACTGCGAGATTACTCCGTTTCAATGTGTGTAGTTAGTGAGACCTGGCTGAAGGATACTACCCCTTTTCAGCTTCCAGGCTACAATTTTATAAGAAGTGATCGTGGTGATGGTTATGGAGGGGTTGGAATCCTCCTCCAGAAGAACATAATTTATGATCAAGTAACTCTTAATCTTCGAGGGTCTAAACTGGAAACATGTGCCATCAAGGTCAACTACAGGGGTTCACCGTTAACTATTGTTTCCGTATACCGATCACCTAACCAACTGGTATCTGTACACGAACTGCGTCGACTCTTTTCCCAACTTTCACAGCCTGTACTTATCTTCGGAGACTTCAACTCACACCACTTCAATTGGGGAAGTTCTTCTACTGACTCATATGGAATACAACTCATGGGTGTAGCTGAAGAAGAAAACTTAGTGCTACTGAATGATGGGTCCCCTACCCGCATTTCTCGACCTAATCAAGCTCCTTCGGCAGTAGATGTTACTTTTGCATCTCCTTCAATAGCACTCGACTACTCCTGGCAGGTTCTACAGGACACTCTAGGATCTGACCACTTTCCAATATTATTAACATCGACTAACACATCAACCATTCCTCATACCATCTACCCAACATATCGTTGGAAAATTCGACAAGCTGATTGGGCAAGTTACAAGGAGGCAATAGATCTCATCCTGGAAGAATACCACGAAACGAATGACATTGTCAGAGACTACGAAACATTCTGCGATTCCATTAATCGAGCAGCCTGCCTTACAATTCCACAAAACAGACCATATGCATACAGCAAACGACCTCCAACTCCCTGGTGGGATAACGAATGTCAAGCTGCGCTGCATGACAGGCGTGTGGCACTCCATCAGTATAAACAGGACGCTTCTGAAGCTAACTTCCTCACCGTACAACAAACTCAAGCGAAAGCAAAACGCTTATTCAAGCTTAAAAAGCGTCAGGGTTGGCGCCAATATTGTACTTCTCTCAACTCATCTATCTCTCCTGCTACGATGTGGCGGAATATTCGTCGTTTCCGAAACTCACAGAACTGCCCTCAGTTTACATCTACATGTACGATACCAATAAAAGAGGACATCCTTAGACAAATGGCCCCTCCTTCAGCTCATATAGGTTATTTTCCACGCAATGGCCATGAAGATAATTTCCATCCTCTACTTCGTCCATTTGAATTTCAAGAACTTATTAAAGCCTTGAAAACGAGTAATAATACTTCCCCAGGCCCAGATAACATCCATTACCCAATGCTACTCAACATGTCTAGTGCTGGACATAAGAAACTTCTTAAGCTGATGAACAGGATGTGGTTTCAAAGAGTGCATCCTCCGTCATTTAAACTTATTCGTCTGGTACCATTATTGAAGAATGGGAAAAATCCACGACTGTCTTCATCCTATCGCTCACTGTCCTTGATATCCTGCTTGTACAAGACTATGGAAAGGATGATTAAGCATCGATTAGAATGGTGGGTAGAACATCACAAGTTGCTACCACCTCAACAAATGGGTTTTCGACGTGGGAAAGGTACAATAGATACACTTGTACATCTAATTACAGACATCCAACTTGGTCTGAGCAATAACAATTACGTTGTGGCACTGTACACTGACCTGTCTTCTGCGTATGATAGCGTGCTTATTCCCGTATTAGAAGACAAATTACGCTTCCTACATCTCCCAGAGGACTTTATTGGGAACCTCCGTTGCCTTCTACAAGATAGACATCTCATCATGTTTCACAATGGCAAGACAATTGGTCCTCGAATGACATCCCAAGGACTACCACAAGGCTCTATCTTGGCTCCGTTGCTTTTTAACATATACACAGCAGACCTCACATCTATATTTCCTCCTGAGATACAAGTTCTCCAGTATGCTGATGATATTTGCATTTATACAGAAGCTGAAACCTTGGACAAGTGTCAAGAACAGATGACGGTTGCCATGAGGACTTTCACTCCTTGGCTTCATAACCATGGTTTAACGATATCTGCAGGAAAATCAGCAGTCTCTATCTACACTCGACATTCGAGACCCCCACTGGACACGATTCATCTGGGTACCTACTTATTTCCCTACAAGGTGGTGGTGCCTTACCTAGGACTTCTCATCGATCATAAATTGACATGGTCTCCACATATTCATCATGTGCTCCGTAAGTGTGATATTTCAGTCAATATTTTACGAGCCATTAGCGGCTCTTGGTGGGGCTGTGACCCGAAAATTGCGCTGCAACTGTACAGAACTTTGATTCGACCTCTCCTGGATTATGGAAGTGGATGTTTTGCTACGGCTTCTAAAACATTGTTAACTAAACTAGACAAATGTCAGTTTAAGGCCCTTAGACTCTGCATAGGAGCAATGCAGTCTACACCTACAAATGCTCTGCTACTTGAAACACTTGAACCTCCTCTCCATCTACGAAGGCAGTATCTAGCGGGGAAATATATCTTCAAACTTTTTCAATACAGGAAGTCTCCAATACTTCACAAGATATCCAAGCTGACTACCCTAGTACTGACTTCACGCTACTGGAGAAAGAAACGTCAACCGATCCTAGTGGATGAATTTACCAATCTCAGTGGTTGCAGACGTATTATCAGCACTACAGATACCCATCCCAGTTTTAACTGTTCTTTTGAAACTACTATTAAGAAACTGGATATTCGACTAGAAACATCATTTGAGACCACTGTGAACTGTAACGATGTCAGCCTGAAACGTTACCTGACAGAATGGCCACACGCCCGACACATCTACACAGATGGATCAAAGGATTGTAATACAGTGGGTAGTGCCTATATTGATGTTCAATCCGGCAGCTGTGGTAAATTCAAGCTACCTCCGACAGCATCTATATTTACGGCTGAGCTTACTGCCATTTTGGGGGCTCTCGAATACGCTACAAATCTTCCTGAGCGGTTGATTGTGGTGTTGTCTGACTCTAGATCAGCACTGCAGAGTCTACAAACCATTAACTCACGGTCAACATCCTTGATTCTCGTACACGAGATTATTGCACAGGTACATCGACTTGAGACACAGGGGAAGAAAGTTTCATTTGTGTGGGTAAAAGCCCATGTAGGAATCCCAGGCAATGAGCTAGCAGACAAAGCAGCACGATCTGCTGCCACTGAAGGCCAACAGACATACACGACAGTTCCAGCATCGGATTACACCTCCTTGCTTCGTCGACGGCAATTGACGGCGTGGAACAACGAGTGGCATGATACCTCCCAACAACGCGGAAAACACTATGCCACTATCCATCCAGATATTCCGAACGTTCTTTGGTACCATCAGCGTCCCTATTCGCGTCAATTCGTCAGAGCAATCGCAAGAATGAAGTTTCATCATGGTTGTTTCCCTCAGCATCTGCACAAAATTCAAGTACTACGATCTCCCTTCTGTTCATGTTCAGCTGATACAGTTGCCGATCTTAATCATATATTCTTTGGATGTCCACTCCACTTTGTTCGCACTACCTGCTTACTACAAAATTTATTGGCATTGGGTTACCAATTACCCCCTATTCTTTCGTCAATTCTCCACAAAAGTGACCAATCTGCTTACTTTGAGCTATATGCATTTCTTTCTGACATTGGACTACGAATCTAAGACCTTCACCTAGCATCGAGCTTACCCTATCAGAACTACAAAGGCCTTATGATAAGACGAATCCATCCCCCCTGTCCCCGAGCAATAAATAAAATACCGTAAATAAATAAAAACATAAGTTCCTAAAAATCCCTCCCATTCATAATTCACTGGCTGAGTGGGCTTTGACCCGAATGCAAAAAAAAAAAAAAAAAAAAAAAAAAAAAAAAAAAAAAAAAAAAAAAAAAAAAAAAGCGTTCAGTGGAAATGCGTTAAGGAAGGGATGGTAACGGCCCAGGCCTTGGTATTTACCTTGTTTGTAAATGGAAAACACTGACAAGCAGCTCTAAAGCTGCAGACGATGGGATTAGAACACATCACCTCCCGAATGCAAGCTTAGAGCCACAGGAATAGTACCGCTTAGCCAACTCGCTCGGTCACTGGTCTTCATTTAACTGTACACAGATATCACATTAACAAAATTGTGCATATTGGTTGGATTTATTGAAAGTGTAGGCATGCACGTGAAATGATTCTGAAGAACTATCTTCTTCACAATGTATATCCTCATTCTGTCACAGTCATGGGGGAGTGAGTGACACAGAGGGTGGAGCAGTGTACCTCTGAGCCCAGGCTGGCGAGTTTGATCCTAATTCAGTCCGATGGTATTCGAAGGTGCTCAGATACACAAGCTTTGTGTCGGCAGATATGCCGGCATTTGAAAGATGTCGGCACCTTGGTGTCTCCTAAAACCATGCAAGCAGTTAGTGGTCCGTAAAATCCAATAACATTGTTATTATTACTAGTAGCAGCATTACAATCATAATTATACGGGATAGTGTAGCAGGAAAACGTTTCAAGTACTTATTAAAAATAAATTATGTTCGTTTCTTCATTTCTGCATCAACGAAGAACGGATAACAGTGCAGTTAACCATAGGCAAATAGATATTCAAGATTATAAGAATGTGGGTTATGAAGCTCTGTAGCTAATTTCGAATTCAGTGAGGTATTTTTGATATATCACTATAATTTCATGCTGATGTTCAATTGTGGCCCAATCCTCAACATTGAGAAATATTTTTTTTCAGGTTATAATTGGTGTTATCGCCTGCCGGAGAAAATTAAATCGTACTAGAATACTTGATCATGGTCAGGAACTGGCCACGAATACTATAATGACTACCTAGATTTATTTTTTCCTTCCTTACAGTTAATTTCATATAGTGAACTTATCAACAAAGCAACGAAAAGGTAGTGTCAAACTGTGAATAAATATGCCTTAATTAAAACAAATTACAATCATGATCTGCTGGATATGCGCAATAAATGTTAAATTCCTATACAATGCAATCGAGATATACAGAAGACATATTAGTGTTCCTGTTTTTACTAGGCAGTCTATTAGAATATAAGAGATTACTTCAAAGCTTCACGTGCTTTGCTTGTTTGTTGCTTGTTGTTTAAAGGGACCTAACATCTAGGTCATCGGTCCTTCGCGTGGTTTTGTAGACACGTCCTAATCTTGTCATGAGGAAATCTAACCCTGCATGATTTCCGCCAGTTGAATGCCATATATATTAGCTGAATGAGCTGCCTCTACCAATATTGTTTTATGCAAACTGTACACATCATGAAAACATCTGTCATTCCGGTACTCACAGTAAACACAGAAAAAGGGATATTTTTGTATTTACGGCCTGCACAAACATAGGAATATCATTAAATAATATAAACCACGAGTGCGCTCTCTAAATGATCTGATATGCAAATGAAACATCTTTGAAACACGAAGTGTATATTACGACCATGTTAAAACTATCACATGAACAGTAATCTACACCCATTTTGCCGTGGTATAGTACAGCGTAGTTGGTGAGAGCAAACCCAACGCTGTGATGCACCTCTGTTACATGTGATAGGTTCGAGACCGGGGCAGGGACACCCTTTCATTTTCGATTTATTTAATTTCTACCATCTCTTAGGGTACGCGAAATATAATCTTTTATTTAGATTTTAGGCGAATGGATGTGGATGTGGCTCTAAGGTATGTCATCAGGGTCGTACAAAGACTGGATACGTAGTGAGGTAAGCAAAATCCACTAACAATGATTAATTACGTTAGCAAATGCTCGAAGTGATGATCTGCCTGGTTTATACACCTCGAGGTACGCCACTGAATGGATATTCTAGTGCACTGTAGCATAGCCATAGCTGATATGCAGGTTTCGGTGATGAGTTTTTGAAAGCGCTCGGGATTATCTGCCTCATGTTTATAAATTGTTTGTTTCAATTCCCTGAATGTATCTCATTTAAGTGGTTACGAACAGCTAACGTCCTGTTGAAATCACAACGTTAAACGTTCTCTAAGTGGTACATCCTCTAACAGAAGTGGCAGTTCATGACGTAGAAAATGCAGTTAGCGTGCGTCCGTTAAATGGCCCTCAAAGAAATACGGTTGAATAAGGTGACCACGCAAGATTCCATAACATATATTCACGCCCTACTGCATTTGATATGCCACCTGTCACACCCAATGGAAAATGACAACATTCCAATGTTCTACGTCGTGTTGGTTGACCACCAGTATTGTGGAATCGTGATTAGTCCGAGAACCGGATTTTCGACTGGAATGCTGCATCATTCTCCAGATTTCCTAATAGCCTCCGGCAGAAATTTATTCGATTTTCGAAATCCCACCCGTGGAGCTCCTGGTTTAGCTGTAGATGGTAGGGGTGATACTTATGCGCATGCAGTATTGGTAGTACGGAAGCCTGGCTGATGGTCACTAGTTGTGCAATTGACCGTGTACTCTTGTGTGGGTTATTGCGAGCTGTGTTCACAACAGTCTACTCACTCTCACCAGACGTGACAGCCTTCTCTCTGACAATTGGTATTGTCTGAAGTATCCCTGTTGTTCGTAAATATTTTTCAATACTGTGGGAAGTCTTTGAAGTCGGATATCGCTTGTTCCGATACAGACGTAGTACATCTTGTTCCCCATAGGTTATTTATTATTTATTTAGCTTATGGCTAGTACATAACTCTACATATAAACATTAAAAAATATAAAACTTGAAATAATCAACCATTCTCAAAAACAGATCACAAACTCAAATCTAAACTGTCAAACCATTGTGCAACCCCGTCAGAAGCACACACAAACTCCTTCAGCTGACCGGAATATCTGAAGACCAGGAACAATATCATTCAGAAACTTGCAGGTTCTACATGGGGAGCATCAGCATCCACTCTTAGGTCATCAGCATTGGGACTGGTATACTCTACAGCCGAGTATTGTTCTTTTGTTTTGCTGAATAGTCTTATGTTAAGAATATTGATATAGTTCTGAATCAGACGATGCGCATTGTCTTCGGCGCAGTCAGATCCACCCCCTTTTTTTGGTTGCCAGTCTTGAGCCACATAACACCTCCAAGAATACGCAGACAAAACAACCTAATACGGGAGTTCAGGAAGATAACAATGAATCCAAGTCTTTCCATTCATGAAGACATGGTTGTAAGGTAGGGACGTCTGAAATCAAGATCTCCGCCCATCCAGACTGCAAGGGAACTCATAAATAGGAACTTTAATGGTTCTGATGAATGGCAATTGGAGTGAACCAACACAGCTCCAGATGAATGGCAGACCCTCTTTAGTCTTCAACATCCACCACCTGGTTTTAATCTCCCCAGAAGAATTTGGGTTCTTCTCAACAGAGTCCGTACCGATCATGGTCGATGTGATTCATTGTTGCAGAAGTGGGGTATGCGCTCCTCCCCTGAGTGCGACTGTGGTGAGAAGAAAGAGACCATCCATCATATTGCCATTGAATGTCCCCATAACTAAGGAGCATGTTAGCGCATTCCTCCATGGAATACATGTCGATTAAATCCTGTACGCTGTTTCATACGATCTACACGACACTGCATCGTAGATTTAAGAGTTAATTTCGCATTTTAATACCAGTTCTCTTGTCACGGAATCTTAAGTTACATGAGGACTGACTTACGATAAATTATTGAAAAAATATCGTATTTTTCAAACGGGCTATAGTCACATGGCGGGAATGATAATAGTGTTCAGAATTGTTTGCAAGATGTGCTTACATTACATTAGAAACATTTCGATCTCACGACGATCTAGCACGTTTTATGGGCTGCAGAATAAAATATTGATAGTGCACCCTGGTGGGGGTATGATAAGCGTCATGCAATTGTAATTATGATGAATTATTGAGGAATATATATTTCATGTTCAGAATAAATAGTATCTTACTGTACAGACAGTAAGAACAGGCCAGGCCGAGATGGCAGGTTTCACCATACCACAGACTCTTGTCTCCAGTGAGATTAACAAACACAATGGGGGGACAGAATTAGGTTTCTCAGAATTTGTAACAACAAGGAAAGAGAGAGGCTAGCTTGTTGCCAAAGTTTTCCTAGCCCGGGGCAGTCTTGGTAGTAGCAACAGCGCAGGGAGCCGTGTGCAAAATTCTGAGAAATGATGGCGAGGTATCTCCATGTAACTAGCCGGAGTGGGACACGGGGTTGGCACTAGAAGAAAAAAATATGAGCCTTCCCGGTCACGTGGTCAAGGTGGACCAATGGAAAATTTCACTTGACCAAAGCAAGGTGACAACTTCGTATTGTAAGAAGCACTAGCGAGGCTAACTCCGTGGATTAAAAGTGAAGTATCGATTCAGAATAAAGTGGAATTTAGGAACCTTACTATACCATAAAACGGATATAAAGTTAATAATTGCGGGAGATTGCATGGTGTAATTCTGAGAATTCATGGACGCTATTCGTTGATTGGCTGAAGGCAAAGGACGCCACAATAGAGCGCGAAACCCCGAGCCGGGTTACGGCAGCTAAATTCGCGAATATATCCATTACCAGCGAACGATAATAGTTGAGAATTGGTATAGAGCATTTGAGAACATAATTACATCATTGGATCATATATTTAAGCCACGGGCCAAACCGCAAACTGTTGTATGAAGAGATCGGGAATGTGCACCCCAAGATGACCTCCGTTGAACTCGGAAGAGAGGGGATACAAGTATAAATATGAGGTCGTACACTAGGACGAGGGTACTTCTAATATCGTGTTCGAGCGGTCACCACGCCGGGGCTGCGAAAGTACTTCCGATATTGTGTTCGACCCGTGACCACGCCAGTGGTGTGCAAAGAGTACTTCTGACAAAGTGTTCGGGCGGATACCACGCCCGTGGTACGTGACTACTTTTGACAAAGCGTTCGAGCCGTGACTACGCCAGGGGTGCGAGTGTGTACTTACTCATGGAGTAGAGTTCGAAGTATTATATTGTTACATAGTACAGTGATTCATGACTTGATGTAGCTCATAGTACAGTATGGAGCAGTATACTAGTATGAAGTGTTTCAAATAGACAGGACTCAGTAAAGCATAACTTACGGAGTGTGAGATTCTACCAACAGATTAGGAAGTGCGTTACATGAGAACGGTCACGAGTGTTTATGTCACCTAGTAAACAGTCGATTCTAAACTGATACCTGGTCAGCTACACGAACGTGAGACGGGAAATTCAAGTGCGCGCACGGGCCGTTGTAAAGGGGAAACCCGAGGTATCCCATGTTCCTAGTGTCCGGGAAAGGAATGAAGAATGTAAATTTACATTAAGTGGGCTAGATACGAGGCCGAGAGTGTAAAATTTGTGAATAGAATTTAGGGTGGAAATTATTCCAAAGTGCAACAGTTCATTTATTTGTTTTTATTCAAAATGTGTAAAGTTGGAAAGGGTCAAGGATTAATTCTTCAAGCTGGCATGAATACCAGTGAAATGCATTGCTAAAAACCGGAGGGGCTATGGCTTCTCGTCCGGTTTTAGCAGACTACAATGGCAGAGTTGAGTACCTTTTAATGTATTAATAGATAGCTATCGTTAGGGGGAGGAAATCATATTTTATCATGGTAACTTGATTGTGAAACGAGCCGTTACGGCTCGTATAAATTCAAAGATAGATAGACAAAGGGACAAATTAATATGTAGAGTAGATCAAGCACTCACCATAATTTTGATTATTAAATAGAGTATAGTAGGGTTGAGTTGTTCATTCAAGTGCTTGAGTTGTTTGCTATAATATGGAGCACGTTTCACATAAAGATAATGTAAATATTCATTTAGAAGTGCTTCCAAAGTGGGTTTCCGTTATCGGAACTTTTATAGATATTAAGGCATGTTGTTAAGATAATCCAGAGGTAGGATTGCCAAGTGATTTAAATTGTTGTGGGACGGAATGAAGTCCATTGATATGTGTGTAAATATCGCGAAGTTCGCCAGTGGACAAAATAATAATAGTCTGTACAAGTGTCGAAGTAGGACATTAGAATTTGGTAATGTGTAAAGGCGTGTTTAATAATAATCTTTGAGAATAAAGGCACGGGCCTAGTTGGATAGTATGATTGCAAATTAAAGTAATTTAAATGTGGAGATCACATGTGCCGTGAATAATTATAATTTGTGCAGTGAATCCGGTTTAAACACTAAATGTTTGATTTAACGTTTTTTTGGACTCCATAATAATCATAAATAATTTTGGTAGAAACGAGATAGGCACTTTTATAATATGGTCACGCTATGTTTGAGGTCCAGAGGGATTTGAGCCAAAAGTTGAGATTTGGAGTTTTGTGGGACAGAAATCCGGCCCGAAATGAAAGTGAATTATACTGATGTTGATGAAGAAATAGATGGATCTTAAGGCCCACATAGAGGTTGTATTTATATACCGGTGTATTGAGTGGCATAATAGAGTCCACACACCGAGGGTTAATTTGTGAAATGTTTTGAAGAGTTCCAATGGATAAATGGACTTCAAAATGGAAAAGGAAGGAATAATTTAACACTTGCAGAGATTGGAGGTATTTGCCCAACTGCGAGGTGTTATGGGATTTGAGAATTGTCTTAGGAGCATATGGTCTCCATGAATTAACGGCAGTACGAAAATGAGGTGACGGATTCGAACACTAGTATGTCCTGACCGATGTGAATTCGGATCTTGGTGATTTCTGTTTGGGAGAGAACGTATGTGACCAAATTATAAAGATGGGGAATAAAAATAAAGATTCTCGAAAGAAGTCATAATAATAATAATAATATTCCAAGTAAATCATATCTGGATTGATTAGTGCCAAAATAAATAGGAATTGTAAAAGAGGTTATGCGTTAAACATATTAAGAGTGGACTACCGTGTAACAGGCGAAATTATATTTTTTTAATAATAATAATAATAATAAAATAAAAATAGGTACTTTTTATTTTTGGAAGAATTTACTTTTTTTATTTTGAACATAATTATGATGTTGGGAGTTGAAATGAACAATTTGAGATTTTTAACTAATAATAATAATAATAATAATGAGAATATTTGAAGAAGGATAAGAAGAATTATCAACGAAGGTACTTTTATTTATTTCAGATGAAAATAAATAAAATCGCGAAAAGTTGAAATATTAGTCCGAGGATGATTACGGGTTACGATAATCATGATCTCCACAGATAATAATAATAATAATAATAATAATAATAATAATAATAATAATAATAAAAATAATATTTAATAAAATATTTTTTTTATTTTATTTATTTTTCTTATTATTTCGGAGGCTGATGATGGATAATACTAGGGAAGTCAGCTGGCGAATTAACGGAATAATGTCAATTGGTTGTAAATAATAAGTTAAGTTAATATGTGTAAATGAAGGCAAATCCCTACATCTGGACCATTAGGTTAGAGTCCCTTTGTCGCATTCCTTCAACTAACGATTAGCATATCTTGGTTAGGAACCCGGGGAGAGTTTGTAGTTTCCCGGGTTGGTCTCATCTCAATTAAAGTAGAGGCAATAACATGGTCCATGTGATCGCGCCTACTTAGCCAACAGGTTCTTGGTCCATGATCAAATATGGTCATGGTGTTAACGAAGGTAAATCTGATACCTCCAGATATCAACGGTTCTACCACCAAAATTGGAAGGGTGGTCAAAAGTGACAAATATTATGTAATCATTTTTCAGGAATAATTTGCCAAATTACCGGCAAATCAAGGGTCAACAGATTTTGATTGTGTGTAAAATTTCATTTGATTACTTAAATAAAATGCTCCTTTAGCATTTGCTAGGAAACAGCTCCAGGTTCTTGTTCTTGTAGAATAGTAAACCCTTGGTGACCGTTTAAATATCCGTCCCCATTCCTAGGACGGAGCCTTCATAATTTCCCTTTGATCTGAATATATATATAAATTTGTGTGTTTTATGATGAGCCTTAAAGATAAAGATTAGAGTGTCCCGTTCAACCCTGTAGTACTGATTGGATGGCGCCCTTACATTTAGTTTGAGATCTTATATCTCAAAACATTATATTTTTATTGAGTAGTAGTTGCGATGGATTCGGACCGTAACACTCCCTGAGATAAATGCTGGTTGGGACTCAGGCTTTGAGCGGGTACATCATGGCGGCCAACGTGAAGGGCTGATTGCATCATGCTTGAGCAACGTGTGACTTTAATTTAATTTTTGCAAAAAAAAAAACAAAAACAAAAAAAAAGGAAACTTTGTTGCATTAGCGACGACATCATGTCACACAACTAAGGGACGGATTTCATAATAGTTAGACCCAATCGTGGGACTTAAACATTTAGGCTGATTATATGATAGTTAAACCCAATAGGGGTATTTGAATTAATTATAGACCGCATCACGGTTATGCGTTGTTGGGAGGCATTTATTCAGATCTAGAAAGGTAAATCTAAATAGTGATGGCATCATTTAGTGTACGAGATGACCCCATTGTTATAATACTTTGTTTATTAAATTGGATGTTTACATTTCATTTGATTTTCATTTATTTATTCGGTCATTATGTTCAGAAATTTATTAACATAGCATAGGCTAGTAGTAATTTCCGAACGGGACTCATTTTATAGGATGATAGAAGTAGGTGTTGGGCTCATCAGTTAGTAAAAAATTTTTTGTAAAATTTCTGATGCGATTTTATATCTGCGAACGTGGAGGCTCCACACTTTGGTCACCAAAGGGCAGTAGGAGTATATTGTAGGAACAAGGAGAATATGGTAAAATTTATACTTGGTACCAAACTCCAAGTTAATACAGGAATGAGAACTGGAACTGTTGACGAGAATTTATTAATTTCAGATTTAAAGCTACGAGACGGCGGTATTATGTCAAAAATTTTAGGTGGTGTTTGACATAACAGTTTTAAAATTTATTTTCTATATGTGTCTGACACGTATTTATTCTGGATGGAACCAAGCAAGATTTGTTGTCCTTATGCTACTCGTTGTTTGATGCGAGTGATTGAATATGAATTGTGGTAAGAAAATAGAAATTTAATTCGAGTATTGAACCGTTAGATGATAGGACCTTGACCAACTGTTAAACGTAGTACTGTAGGGCGAGGAGCCGTTTGGCCCTAATTTGTTATTATATAAATTCAGAATGTCTGATGTAGAGGGGGAGATATCCCAGGATGGACATGTAGGAGAGGAAGAATCACTTACGATGGCGGATATGATGAGGGCTATGGCTCTTCAATTTAAGTCGTTAGAAAGGTCTAATGAACAATCCAATGATGTTTTAAAACAGTCTATCGAACAGTCTAATAGGGCGATTGAACAAACTAATAGGTCGATAGAACAGAGTAATAATTCTTTAAAACAGTCTATGGAGCAAAATAATGATTCCTTAAAACAGTCTATGGAGCAAAATAATGATTCCTTAAAGCAATCTATCGAACAAACTAATAGGTCTATAGAACAAAGTAATAAGTCTATGGAGCAGAAATTTGAAGAAATGCGGATCACGTGTGATAACAGTAAGATGGAGTTAGCGGAGCAAATAAGTGAAGTGCGGACCGCGTGTCAAAATTACGAACGTGAATTTACCCGAGGGCTAGACCAGGTACGCGAGGCGTGTCATAAGACGAAGGAGGAAATGAAAGAACATTTCGATTCAAGTCTGATCCGAGTGACCGAGAGGGTAGAGCGAGTTAGGTCCGAAGCATTGGAGGATCGGAACGAAATCAGGGAGAGGCTAGTGGCAGGACTCAATGAAATCACGACCCAGATGTCAGCTGATCGTGATGAGTCAAAGGCACAGAATGACAAAATGCGAGAGGAGTGTCGGCTAGGACGGGAGGAGATTAGGTCTCAGATCCAAGGCCATATCATTCAAACCGCACGGAAAACTGACGAGATAGTGAAAAACGTGGAAACGCTACGTACTGACCACCAACGTACGGAAGCGAAGGTTTCGGTTCTGGAGTCAGAAGTTGAATCCATCAAAAATAATCGTGAGGTTTCAACCAAATTAGAGGATGCAGGAGTCCGGATCAAAAGTCTAGATCACAGGTTGGAGGCTTGTGAAGATATAAATGATAAGCTGATCAAAGCGACCGAAGCACTTGAAATACGGGAGCAGGAAACCGAAGAGTTGGAACGAAAATTAGGCATTAAACTGGAAGAGTGCGTAGAGAGACAGTTTAAGACTAAGTTCATTGCGGATGTCAACGCGGATAAAATAGATGAACTGAGGAAGGAAGTGGAATTGTTAAAAACGCACGAGGACAGGTCCGGTACTCGAGACTTTAACCTAGAGTATAGGGAGTTCGAGACCCCAGAGAACAGAGGGTTGAATAGGATGAAGGAGGAAAACTTGGCAGCTGATACGACAGGTTCGAAACTCCACATGGGAGACGGATCATCGTCGGCTTCTGCGAACCATGCGGCGTCTCCTATAGTTCATTTTATTAGGATGTCAGATGACAAACCTCCCAAGTTCGATTCTCGAGGGCAAATCACACCAAAATGGTTCATCAGGGAGATCACGAATTACATCCAAGAGCACAGAATACCTGCCGAAAAACAACTGCGGACAGTGGAAAAATTTTTGGACGGAGCGCCAGCGATTTGGTTCAGGGCGTTTCTTTACACCTTTGACGACTTCATGGGGTTCCGCCAAGCCTTTTTACAGAAGTATTGGAGTATGGAGTCGCAGCAGAATCTCAGGTTAGAGTTATACTCGAGACGATACTCTACTTCTGCGCCAACAAGGTACTCCGAGTACTTCACCGCACAATTTCATAAAATGCGCGAGTTGGACAATCCGGTCTGTGAGACCGAGCTCATAAGTGCTATTGCAAAGCAGTTGCCGTTTGAAATTCAACGAATGCTGATTGCTTCCAATGTACGCACTGCAGTACAGGCGGAAAGTCTGTTAAGGCAACTTGACCAGACGACCCATCACGCAAATGGTAGGCACCAAAGATCGTCAGAGCCGCAAATTAATAATATTGAGATGGGGACAAGCCCGAAAACAGAGTCCACTAGAGACCAGAGCACGAACACCAGTCGTGAATTAACAACTTCTAGCGGTAGAACGTATGAACAAAATTGGCAACCTAGACCATGGAACAACCGAGGGACATTTCAGGAGAAAGGAAGACCGCAGTACCGGGGAAACTTCCAGAGAGATAGGGGATACCGAGGATATGAGGGAAGGAGGAATAACAGTCGACCTTACCCGTACCCAGGACGTGACCAAGCCCAGTACAGAGATCGTCAGAATGCATATAATGCATCAGAAAATCGACAGCAGAAGAGTAGGAAAGATATTGATGAAATCAACAGGAAATGGAAGGATGCCATAAGGAACCAAGGCGGAAAGGAAGACAGGCCATGTAGTGTGTGGGATCGTGATGAAGAGAAACCCTACATAGAGGCGTCCATACAGAACATGGAGGAGCTGGAGCAGGAATCGAAGCGGTATCTTGAAGATTATTGGAGTAAAGAGGTTCAAGGCGTTCGCAAAGGGGATAGGAACGCGTCCTGCACGGACAGATCACCGAGGCTTCAAAATGAAGGTGGTAGCTCGCTAAATCCAAATGACCCTAGGTTCATCAACGAACGTCAACTAGGGGCCAGAAGAAAAACTAGACAGTTTGAGTAGGAGCCGAGGGTATGGAACAAGGCGGAGAAGACGAAGAAGACGAGGCAGAAGAAGAGGGGGAAGGAGATGAAGAAGATGCCGTAGGAGAAGATGAAGCCATGGAAGTAGATGTAAATATGATCCGGCCTACACCAACCGCCAGACCATGTTCAGAATGTGGAAACCTAGACAGCGACATCCTGGAGTTCATAGCAATGATTCGTCAGATAGAACAAGAGAACGAAGCACTTCGAAAGGAGAATCATCAACGACGGAACGAGATTGTTGAAGCCAAGGAACTGCTTGAGTTTAGAAGGATGTCAGAAATTAATTGATGACGCTATAGTGATTCCAAAGTTATTAAAAATTTCATGTATGCACAAAATTTTTAAACGTAGCGTGCGAAATAATGCACCCTGGTGGGGGCATGATAAGCGTCATGCAATTGTAATTATGATGAATTATTGAGGAATATATATTTCATGTTCAGAATAAATAGTATCTTACTGTACAGACAGTAAGAACAGGCCAGGCCGAGATGGCAGGTTTCACCATACCACAGACTCTTGTCTCCAGTGAGATTAACAAACACAATGGGGGGACAGAATTAGGTTTCTCAGAATTTGTAACAACAAGGAAAGAGAGAGGCTAGCTTGTTGCCAAAGTTTTCCTAGCCCGGGGCAGTCTTGGTAGTAGCAACAGCGCAGGGAGCCGTGTGCAAAATTCTGAGAAATGATGGCGAGGTATCTCCATGTAACTAGCCGGAGTGGGACACGGGGTTGGCACTAGAAGAAAAAAATATGAGCCTTCCCGGTCACGTGGTCAAGGTGGACCAATGGAAAATTTCACTTGACCAAAGCAAGGTGACAACTTCGTATTGTAAGAAGCACTAGCGAGGCTAACTCCGTGGATTAAAAGTGAAGTATCGATTCAGAATAAAGTGGAATTTAGGAACCTTACTATACCATAAAACGGATATAAAGTTAATAATTGCGGGAGATTGCATGGTGTAATTCTGAGAATTCATGGACGCTATTCGTTGATTGGCTGAAGGCAAAGGACGCCACAATAGAGCGCGAAACCCCGAGCCGGGTTACGGCAGCTAAATTCGCGAATATATCCATTACCAGCGAACGATAATAGTTGAGAATTGGTATAGAGCATTTGAGAACATAATTACATCATTGGATCATATATTTAAGCCACGGGCCAAACCGCAAACTGTTGTATGAAGAGATCGGGAATGTGCACCCCAAGATGACCTCCGTTGAACTCGGAAGAGAGGGGATACAAGTATAAATATGAGGTCGTACACTAGGACGAGGGTACTTCTAATATCGTGTTCGAGCGGTCACCACGCCGGGGCTGCGAAAGTACTTCCGATATTGTGTTCGACCCGTGACCACGCCAGTGGTGTGCAAAGAGTACTTCTGACAAAGTGTTCGGGCGGATACCACGCCCGTGGTACGTGACTACTTTTGACAAAGCGTTCGAGCCGTGACTACGCCAGGGGTGCGAGTGTGTACTTACTCATGGAGTAGAGTTCGAAGTATTATATTGTTACATAGTACAGTGATTCATGACTTGATGTAGCTCATAGTACAGTATGGAGCAGTATACTAGTATGAAGTGTTTCAAATAGACAGGACTCAGTAAAGCATAACTTACGGAGTGTGAGATTCTACCAACAGATTAGGAAGTGCGTTACATGAGAACGGTCACGAGTGTTTATGTCACCTAGTAAACAGTCGATTCTAAACTGATACCTGGTCAGCTACACGAACGTGAGACGGGAAATTCAAGTGCGCGCACGGGCCGTTGTAAAGGGGAAACCCGAGGTATCCCATGTTCCTAGTGTCCGGGAAAGGAATGAAGAATGTAAATTTACATTAAGTGGGCTAGATACGAGGCCGAGAGTGTAAAATTTGTGAATAGAATTTAGGGTGGAAATTATTCCAAAGTGCAACAGTTCATTTATTTGTTTTTATTCAAAATGTGTAAAGTTGGAAAGGGTCAAGGATTAATTCTTCAAGCTGGCATGAATACCAGTGAAATGCATTGCTAAAAACCGGAGGGGCTATGGCTTCTCGTCCGGTTTTAGCAGACTACAATGGCAGAGTTGAGTACCTTTTAATGTATTAATAGATAGCTATCGTTAGGGGGAGGAAATCATATTTTATCATGTAACTTGATTGTGAAACGAGCCGTTACGGCTCGTATAAATTCAAAGATAGATAGACAAAGGGACAAATTAATATGTAGAGTAGATCAAGCACTCACCATAATTTTGATTATTAAATAGAGTATAGTAGGGTTGAGTTGTTCATTCAAGTGCTTGAGTTGTTTGCTATAATATGGAGCACGTTTCACATAAAGATAATGTAAATATTCATTTAGAAGTGCTTCCAAAGTGGGTTTCCGTTATCGGAACTTTTATAGATATTAAGGCATGTTGTTAAGATAATCCAGAGGTAGGATTGCCAAGTGATTTAAATTGTTGTGGGACGGAATGAAGTCCATTGATATGTGTGTAAATATCGCGAAGTTCGCCAGTGGACAAAATAATAGTAGTCTGTACAAGTGTCGAAGTAGGACATTAGAATTTGGTAATGTGTAAAGGCGTGTTTAATAATAATCTTTGAGAATAAAGGCACGGGCCTAGTTGGATAGTATGATTGCAAATTAAAGTAATTTAAATGTGGAGATCACATGTGCCGTGAATAATTATAATTTGTGCAGTGAATCCGGTTTTAACACTAAATGTTTGATTTAACGTTTTTTTGGACTCCATAATAATCATAAATAATTTTGGTAGAAACGAGATAGGCACTTTTATAATATGGTCACGCTATGTTTGAGGTCCAGAGGGATTTGAGCCAAAAGTTGAGATTTGGAGTTTTGTGGGACAGAAATCCGGCCCGAAATGAAAGTGAATTATACTGATGTTGATGAAGAAATAGATGGATCTTAAGGCCCACATAGAGGTTGTATTTATATACCGGTGTATTGAGTGGCATAATAGAGTCCACACACCGAGGGTTAATTTGTGAAATGTTTTGAAGAGTTCCAATGGATAAATGGACTTCAAAATGGAAAAGGAAGGAATAATTTAACACTTGCAGAGATTGGAGGTATTTGCCCAACTGCGAGGTGTTATGGGATTTGAGAATTGTCTTAGGAGCATATGGTCTCCATGAATTAACGGCAGTACGAAAATGAGGTGACGGATTCGAACACTAGTATGTCCTGACCGATGTGAATTCGGATCTTGGTGATTTCTGTTTGGGAGAGAACGTATGTGACCAAATTATAAAGATGGGGAATAAAAATAAAGATTCTCGAAAGAAGTCATAATAATAATAATAATATTCCAAGTAAATCATATCTGGATTGATTAGTGCCAAAATAAATAGGAATTGTAAAAGGGGTTATGCGTTAAACATATTAAGAGTGGACTACCGTGTAACAGGCGAAATTATATTTTTTTAATAATAATAATAATAAAAAAATAAAAATAGGTACTTTTTATTTTTGGAAGAATTTACTTTTTTTTATTTTGAACATAATTATGATGTTGGGAGTTGAAATGAACAATTTGAGATTTTTAACTAATAATAATAATAATAATAATGAGAATATTTGAAGAAGGATAAGAAGAATTATCAACGAAGGTACTTTTATTTATTTCAGATGAAAATAAATAAAATCGCGAAAAGTTGAAATATTAGTCCGAGGATGATTACGGGTTACGATAATCATGATCTCCACAGATAATAATAATAATAATAATAATAATAATAATAATAATAATAATAATAATAATAAAAATAATATTTAATAAAATATTTTTTTATTTTATTTATTTTTCTTATTATTTCGGAGGCTGATGATGGATAATACTAGGGAAGTCAGCTGGCGAATTAACGGAATAATGTCAATTGGTTGTAAATAATAAGTTAAGTTAATATGTGTAAATGAAGGCAAATCCCTACATCTGGACCATTAGGTTAGAGTCCCTTTGTCGCATTCCTTCAACTAACGATTAGCATATCTTGGTTAGGAACCCGGGGAGAGTTTGTAGTTTCCCGGGTTGGTCTCATCTCAATTAAAGTAGAGGCAATAACATGGTCCATGTGATCGCGCCTACTTAGCCAACAGGTTCTTGGTCCATGATCAAATATGGTCATGGTGTTAACGAAGGTAAATCTGATACCTCCAGATATCAACGGTTCTACCACCAAAATTGGAAGGGTGGTCAAAAGTGACAAATATTATGTAATCATTTTTCAGGAATAATTTGCCAAATTACCGGCAAATCAAGGGTCAACAGATTTTGATTGTGTGTAAAATTTCATTTGATTACTTAAATAAAATGCTCCTTTAGCATTTGCTAGGAAACAGCTCCAGGTTCTTGTTCTTGTAGAATAGTAAACCCTTGGTGACCGTTTAAATATCCGTCCCCATTCCTAGGACGGAGCCTTCATAATTTCCCTTTGATCTGAATATATATATAAATTTGTGTGTTTTATGATGAGCCTTAAAGATAAAGATTAGAGTGTCCCGTTCAACCCTGTAGTACTGATTGGATGGCGCCCTTACATTTAGTTTGAGATCTTATATCTCAAAACATTATATTTTTATTGAGTAGTAGTTGCGATGGATTCGGACCGTAACACTCCCTGAGATAAATGCTGGTTGGGACTCAGGCTTTGAGCGGGTACATCATATTGCCATTGAATGTCCCCAAAACTAAGGAGCATGTTAGCGCATTCCTCCATGGAATACATGTCGATTAAATCCTGTACGCTGTTTCATACGATCTACACGACACTGCATCGTAGATTTAAGAGTTAATTTCGCATTTTAATACCAGTTCTCTTGTCACGGAATCTTAAGTTACATGAGGACTGACTTACGATAAATTATTGAAAAAATATCGTATTTTTCAAACGGGCTATAGTCACATGGCGGGAATGATAATAGTGTTCAGAATTGTTTGCAAGATGTGCTTACATTACATTAGAAACATTTCGATCTCACGACGATCTAGCACGTTTTATGGGCTGCAGAATAAAATATTGATAGGGTCAGCTGATTTGCCTGGTATATCTAAATAATAAACAAAGCATGTAACATACGCTTCATCTAAATGAACATAAACGTACAGTCACTCAAAAAAAATAAGGGAATACTTTCCCGCATTACACTTCTCTCAGACACAATTAAACTTATGAACCGTATCATATCACTGTCCAATGGAACTGATATAACACTGTGGGCTATTTTGAATTAAGCGCCAAAGAATGAACGGAGGAACACTGGGTGGTCGTGAGAATAAACGTGTCGAACACGTAGCAAGCAGTGTGCGGCGTTTTCCCTCAGGTGAACCAAGGGAGGATACCGTAATTTTACTTGTGTAGACCCCCAGTCATCGGGATGGGCTCGCTGGCCGCCGACAAAGAGAGCAAAGGATTTGAAATCGGGGAACAACCGAACAACGTCTGGGTGTCCCCTAATACTAAATATCCAGGACTGGAATAAATTGAATTCTATCTAGCATATAAGACACAGAGCCATATCCCACACATCCATGATGAGGACAATTCCCGTTGACATTTATGGAGCCGATTGAGCATTTATAATCCAGTAACTGTGTCTGTTCTGTGTAATTATGATATATTTGAAAGATCCGTTACGGGGTAACTGGCCGCACACAAAGGGAGCTTCTTGTTAGACGGGGAATCACTATTGGGCGCGTCTGGCTACTCAGATTATAAAAGGGAAAGCGTCTGTCATAGATATTCGTACTGTGCGTATTGTCCCCGAGTGATCGTCAGGCGGTGATACAAGAGAGACTTGCATTTTTATTTTAGCTCATCCGAGCAGTGTTAACTGTATTAAAATATACATAGTCGTATCGTAATACAAATTCGAGTGCTGTATCGGAGATACTACTGAGAAGGACTATCAACTATCAATCAATACTGATCGGCAATTAGGGCAATCGCCCAGGTGGCAGATTCCCTATCTCTTGTTTTCCTAGCCTTTTATTAAATGATGTGGTATTTTGGAAGGGTAGTTTTTCTTTGCTTTACGTCGCACCGACACAGATAGGTCTTATGGCGACGATGGGAGAGGAAGGGGCTAGGAGTGGGAAGGAAGCGGCCGTGGCCTTAATTAAGGTACAGCCCCAGCATTTGCCTTGTGTGAAAATGGGAAACCACGGAAAACCATCTTCAGGGCTGACGACAGTCGGGTTCAAACCCATGATCTCCCGAATACTGGATACTGGCCGCACTTAAGCGACTGCAGCTATCGAGCTCGGTAGGGTATGTTTGTGGGCCAGTCCCAACAACTGTATTATTATATGTGTGTATCCGATTAACTCGGAAAATAGAATAATTACTGTAGGTCCTTATAATTCTAGTCGGTCATTACTTTTTACAAGTTTAAAGACGGTATTAAATCGAAGCCTGCGGGTTTAAGTTTCTGTGAAATCTGTCGGGATCTCCGCCACGACGACGTAAATTCGTTATGTTCCATGTTATTTAGAACTCTTTTCTCACGCGTACGTGAGCCGATATATTTCAATGACCAATGGAGTCAAGTTTTCAATTGTCCTTATAACTGTAAATTCAGTTTGACCCTTGTAAGGGATGTGCACGTGCTTTTATTTTGATTTGATTTTTGTGTTTTTAGTTAATTAACTCGTTTTCACCCCCCCCCCCTACCTTGCCGAGTTCTCATTCACGAAGATGTATTCTAGAACATGTCCCAGTACTTTATGGTCATTTTAGTTAGACATACCTTTTTAACCCATTTTGGACGTACCACGCAGCTTCCCCGCTGAGCTAGGTCAGGCAGAGACAGGGAACGGTACACCTATAGATACAATGCTTGTTGTGGGAATGTATATACTTTTTGTTAATGGCTTAACTTCGCACTAACACAGCGAAGGTTTTCGGTGACGGAAGGATGGCACAGGGCTAGGATTGGGAAGGTAGTGTGGCCATGGCCTTAATGAGGGTACAGGCCCAGCATTTTTAGCGTGAACATGAGAAACCATGGAAAAACCATATTCAGTACCATCGATGGTAGGATTCGAACCCACTATGTTCCGAATGTCCACAGGGTTTTTATCTACAGTACATAGAAGGTGAAGTATATTTTGATGAAAATTGAAAATCCACAGCCTGTTTCCAGTCATTTGACCGGGTCAGGAATGGAATGAATGAAGCCCAATTTAGCAGCAAGGATAGGAATTATGCCACCTGCTGAAGCCTGTCGCACTCCTCTGGGGCAATGACTAATAAATGACAGATGAAATGTTATTGGAGAGTGTGGCTGGAATGAAAGATGCCTGGGAAAACCGAAGTAACCGCAGAAAATCCTGTCTCACCTCCGCTTTGTCCAGCACAAATCTGTCATGGATTGACCGGGATTTGAACCACGGAACTCAGAGGTTAGTGGCCGGCGCGCTGCAGCCTGAGCCACGGAGGCTCCCAGTTGAAACATATTTTGCTAATAATGGAAATTATCTCTGATAAAATACCTACCGAGCAAGTTGGCCGTGCGGTTAGGGGCGCGCAGCTGTAAGTTTGAATCCGGGAGATAGTGGGTTCGAATTCCACTGTCGCCAGCCCTGAAGATGGCTTTCCGTAGTTTCCCATTTTCATACCAGGCAAATGCTGGGGCTGTACCGAAATTAAGATCACGGCTTCCTTCCCACTCCTAAGCCTTTCCTATCCCATCTTCGCCATAAGACCTATCTGAGTCGGTGCGACGTAAAATAAATTGTAAAATAAAAGATAAAATACTAAATGGGAGGAACATGCACTACTCATGAGCTCATACATTTTTGAGCGGCTGTACATAAACGTGTTACTCCGGAGAGGGCAGACAAGTTGTGACGAATCTATTTTAACATGCAAGATTCAGGTTCCTTTTTTTTAATACGGAAATTGACAATGGGACAATATTCAATTTTAAGGCATTATTTCCTTTTCTCATACAGTGTAAGATGAATTTCATACGAAATGTCTTCCTTTAAACTGAAATGTCCACATCCTCGTATTCAGTATGAGAACAGTAGATTATTAGGTACACGGAAAACCTTAATCAGTCGATCAACGAACGAGATATTCGCTCATATGTTTCGTCATGTGCCTAGCTATCACGGCGATCTAACTGCTTCCAGCTGCTTATACGAGCCTCACCTCGTTTTACTTCGCTGTTCGGCCTTCTTTATTTAATTAATGTACATTTCCGAGCCTGATTTTATTCTGTTTAGGAGACCCAAAGGACTTTTCATTATCCCACCTACGTGGTTCTTCCCTTTCTTTTACAGCAGTTCTCATAATTGGAGGATCAGAAACCATTCTTCATACTCTCTCAGAATTCCCCAGATGCTTACAAATTTCGAGAATGGATTGTAGAGTTTCTACTACTGTTGAATTAATATTTCCAATTACAGGTACTAGCTTTTCAAAAGAAGTGGACTCGTTCTTCAGAGACATAGATAGCATCCTATTATAGACCGCTACTATGATAGAAAATAACTTAAGACCACTTCAAGGATATTATACGTTGAGGTACGAACCGGCTATTCCTTGGTTGTATGAATTATTGCCATCTTCAACGTTGTTAGTATTTCCGGTCAATCCTTGGATATAAATTAATTAATGGGAAAGGTACTTACCGGACGTCTTCATTTAGTCTCCAACCTAAGACCGTAACGTTTATCATTTTATGCATGCTACAAGATATTTAGCCCAGTGACAGCAGCATTGCTTTTTATGCATCGTAACATTCCAGATAAACATAACTTAATGCTACATAAAGGAATGTAATTAAATATAATCGAAACTTATTAAATTTGAGATCATCTAACATGTTATTAGGTTCATGGGCCTACAATATATTGTTCCAAATAACATTTTTTTATATTTAGGCTACCCAGTGATTTATTATTGGTAACCGTGGATTTCTTCATAGTAAAATGAAGAGTATAAATTCTATATCCTTTGTAAAGTGGAAGTTTAATGGATGGATGTTCAAGCCTTCTTGCTCAAAAATGTTAAATTAGTTCCTGATTTCGGACTGTGATGTGATCCTTCGTCTTCCCGTTAGGTCGTACATGCATGCCAGGCAACGTGTATGAGTAACACCATACATTACAATGGATCAGCTAACCTTATCGACCTTGGTTCCGCGACTCATCGCCACCAGCAACGTGAAGTAAAAAGACCACTACTGCCCTGTGATATTCGTCCGTATGCTACGCGATCCGGCACAAGTGAGACTGACCTGACGTTATAGACACGTAACACACATTAACATTTCCTCTCACTAGGAACAACTTCACTTACCTCTCGTATATCTTTAAAGAACACACGTTACCAAACATTTACCTCAAACCATCATAATTAACACGTACTTCTTTGCTAGTTCTTCTCTCAGAACAAAACACACACTACCTAAATTAAAGTCTACTCTACTTCCATGATTTGCAACCAAGTCAGCTCCTAAAATAACTGAATACACAAGATCTGGTACAAAAAGGCATGGCTGAAACTTACAATTATCTTCAATCGTGATCGGTACCGCTATCATCTTATTTGCTCTCTGTGAGTTACCCAACGGCTGTTATAATATCTAATAGTACCTTCACTTTCCCTTTCCTATCGCCTTTCTATCCCCGGAGTTACTACCTCACTACTTACACCATATTCTCGGCATTACAAGTACTTAAATCACTTAACAGAACACTTCTTACGTCTAACTTACTACTACCATTAATTACTTCATTATTTACTACCACGTCATTACTTAAATATCTCACTTAACACTACTTAGGTCACAATCACATTACTCTTAAATCTACTTTCACTACATACCTACTTATACTACATACCTGTTCAACTTCTACCTTCAGCCTGTCCACTTATTTTACCCGATTCCGTGTGAATCTGAAATACTCTGGCTCGATAAAGACACCTTGATAACATTCATATTCGGCCTGTGATAATCAATCTGATAGCTCAAATCCATACGCCTACCATCTTCTGATTCTCTCTGGTTACTCTTCTGACCCTCTCTCTCATAACTCAAATCCATACGCCTCCCATCTTCCGATTATCTCTGGTTACTCTTATGACCCCTATGACCGTCGACATAACTCTTAATCCTCTGATCATCAGGATTACCACCTCTCCTCTAATACACGGCTAACATTTTACCCCCTCTCTCTACTATACTACTTTCCCCAGCCATCATGCGCACTCTCTCCCTCATTTGTACACATTCCTCCCAAAGCCTGTCAATGAACTTTTCTTTAAACTCTTCTAAATTAGACATATTATCCCAGTACACTCGGAACCATACTTTACTTTCACCGATAAAAACATTAGACAAAATCTCCAACACATATTCCCATTCAATATTATTCCTCAACTTACTTGCAAATCTTTTCTCAACTACTTTTACAAATTCTACAGAATTGAACTGTTTTCCAGAAAACCCAGTTAAATCACGATCCCTACTGAACAAACCACTCGCTACTATCACCTGTACCGCTGTCTCACCTGTAAATTTCTGCCGTATCACTGCCTGACAACTCAAAATTTCTTTTTCCGCTACTCTCTTAGCATTCCCTTCCACTCTTCTCACTTCTTCCTGCAATTCTTCCCCTCTCTCTCTCACCTGCTGTGATAGCGTTTCCTGTTCGTTCCGTAGTTCAGTGACCACCACAAGTTTGCTTTCAGTTTGTTCACTTCTACTAATCTGTTCCCTCGTATCTTCCCCAACTGCATTGCAAATCCTGTCAAATCTTTCCTCGACTTGCTCGGTCTGAGTATGGAGATTGCTCCGATTCAACTTCATTTCACCTTCAATTTCAACACACTCTTCATTTGACTTACTTTCTAACTTATATTCTAACTTAGATGTTTGATCATTTACCTCTAATATCTTAGTATCCATATATCTACTGATCGCCTTGTTACTATCAATTAATTAAAATCTTACTACTCATAGAGTTAATATGTTTATTAAAATGTCCGTTATTACTACTAATTAATTCTTTCATTTTACTACTACTTTCTTTATTCCTACTAATTATTTGATCCATTTTTGTACACAGAGAGGTACTCATTTCTTCCATCTGTTTATTCCTATTTTCATTGAAAATGAAAACCTACAACCTGTTTTCCAGTCATTGACCGGGTCAGGGATGTAATGAATGAAGCAGATATAGGCTGTTAGTACAATGGGGTCGCCACTCCCAAAGTGATTTATTAATGAATGATAGATGCTATGAAATGAGAATGGAGAGTGTTGCTGGAATGAAAGATGACAGGGAAAACCGGAGTACCCGGAGAAAAACCTGTCCCGCCTCCGCTTTGTCCAGCACAAATCTCACATGGTGTGACCGGGATTTGAACCACGGTATCCAGCGGTGAGAGGCCGACGCGCTGCCGTCTGAGTCACGGAGGCTCCCCTATTTTCATTATTAGTGCTAATTAATTCTTTCATCTCTTCCTTACTATTTTCGTTACTACTAATTACTTGTTCCATTTTACTACTTAGAGAGTTAATCTGTTTATTACAATTTCCATTATTAGTACTAATTAATTCTTTCATCTCTTTCTTATTATTTTCACTACTAACCTAAAATATTCTTTCATCTCTTGTTTATTATTTTCATTACTACTAATTAATTCTTTCATCTCCTTCTTATTATTTTCACTACTACTACTAAAAAGTATTTCATATCTTTCTTATTATTTACATTACTACTAATTATTGTGGCCATCAGCAAGGAAAATTGATCTTGGTTCATCACCCCTGGGACTTCCTTCTGAGTTTCAGTGTGCTTCTCAATTTCAGCACGTTCCTGAATTACCGCAGAAACTTCCATCGTATTCACCTGCTCCCTATTTTCCACCTCACCTTGGATGTTCATAGAAGCAACAACCTCATCTTCACATGACTCGTTATTGTCTTCCTTGTCCATCTTTGGTTCACTAGTGATAGTGCGCGTTCTCAAATTAATTTCCCTCTTCAATTCCTTTGACATAACCCCAAAATACAAATATATATCACAAAATTACACTCCTGACATTTACCGGTAATACTTCCGTTGGCTTAAATGTGCATACTGTTCCAAAAATGAACCTATGATATGCTGTCATCCACAACAAATTCTGATGACGTAGCCATGACGTGGCGATGACTTGACAGAAATGGCAGCAATATTGCCCAATGTAACAATGTCACATCCACATCTGATATACAGCAACTCTTTACCGTACATGTCTTTAGTGTTAATCTACATACACGTACATATGAATACATTTACCTACAATCACGCAAGCGACAAGCATTGCAGAATGGAATTGAATAATAATTATAATACAATAATAGTAATCTCAAGATAAAATAATAATAATAGTAATAATAATAATACCACATATGAAATAATAATAAAAATAGAATACAAATACAGTATCGAAATCGATTGCTGGAAGGAAGGATTGAAAAATGGGAGGAACTTTGCCGTAATCTCTCAGAAATGAGTCAGATCGCGAATTTCGGCGGATTATATATACATCGTTAAGCATTTAATTAATAAATTTTAGTATAATACCGTAGCGAAGCACGGGTATCTTGCTAGTTATTAATATGCCACCAAAGTGCGCCACCACTTACAGTAACAATTCAGCTCCAAACCATAGGCAAATATTATCTGAAATGAATTCAATTTTAATGTTCGTATTGTCGAAAGTATGAACGTTGTGAAATCCTCTATCAAAAACTCCATTTTTATAATACCAAACATCCGTCTTTTATTTTCAAGACAACGCTGTTAGTTATGGAGACAATTTTTGTTCCCTATTGTCACCATCTCCAGTCGGTGGTACACAAGACACATTAAAATATGGCAAGGAAATTAAAAACATTGGAAATTGAATTTTAATTCGAAGTCGAATTTGTCAAGCACTCAAGGTGATCCAGGCCGCTTGGGACGGGGGTAGACGTGGGTAACCAGTTGTGCCTACACATTAGTTAAAGTTTTCAATTGCCTATTTACACTTGCCTATAGATTTTTATTTCTATTTTAAACCCACATTGTTAAATTTTGGCACAACCCGACACCCGGATTGTGCAATTTGAATCAGAGATACCTCCTATTAATTACTTCACTTCAAGGAGCATTGAGCCTGCGTGCTTTACAGAAAATCATGTTGTTGTTTGAGTCATCAGTTCATAGAATGGTTTGATGCAGCCCTCCATGCCACCCTGTCCTGTGCTAACCTTTTCATTTCTACGTAACTATTGCATCCTACATCTGCTCTAATCTGCTTGTCATATTCATACATTGGTCCACCCCTACCGTTCTTACCACCTACACTTCCTTCAAAAACAAACTGAACAAGTCCTGGGTGTCTTAAGATGTGTCCTACCATTCTATCTCTTCTTCTCCTCAAATTTAGCCAAATAGATCTCCTCTCACCATTTCGATTCAGTATCTCTTCATTCGTGACTCGATCTATCCATCTCACCTTCAGCATTTTTCTGTAACACCACATTTCAAAAGCTTCTATTCTCTTTCTTTCTGAGCTAGTTATCGTCCATGTTTCACTTCCATACAATGCCACGCTCCACACGAAAGTCTTCAAAAACATCTTTCTAATTCCGATATCAATGTTTGAAGTGAGCAAATTTCTTTTCTTAAGAAAGCTCTCCCTTGCTTGTGCTAGTCTGCATTTTATGTCCTCCTTACTTCTGCCATCGTTAGTTATTTTACTACCCAAGTAACAGTATTCATCTACTTCCTTCAAGACTTCCTTTCCTAATCTAATATTTCCTACATCACCTGCCTTCGTTCGACTGCACTCCATTAGTTTTGTTTTGGACTTATTTATTTTCATCTTGTACTCCTTAAACAAGACTTCATCCATACCATTCAGCAACTTCTCGAGATCTTCTAGAGTCTCAGATAAAATAACAATATCATCGGCAAATCTCAAGGTTTTGATTTCCTCTCCTTGGACTGTGATTCCCTTTCCAAATTCCTCTTTGATTTCCTTTACTGCCTGTTCTATGTAAACATTGAAAAGGAGAGGGGACAAACTGCAGCCTTGCCTCACTTATTTCTGGATTGCTGCTTCTTTTTCCGATTCTTATCACTGCAGACCGATTTTTATACAGATTGTAGAAAATTCTTCGTTCTCGGTATCTGATCCCTATCTTCTTCAGAATCATAAATAGCTTGGTTCAATCAACATTATCGAATGCCTTTTCTAGATCTACGAATGCCATGTATGTGGGCTTGTCCTTCTTGATTCGATCCTCTAAGATCAGACGTAAAATCAGAATTGCTTCACGTGTTCCTACATTTCTTCTGATGCCAAATTGATCTTCTCCCAACTCAGCTTCAACTTGTTTTTCCATTCTTCTGTAAAAATACGTGTTAAAATTTTGCAGGCATGAGATACTAAACTAATGGTGCGGTAGTTTTCACACCTGTCAGCACCGTCTTTCTTGGGAATACTTATAACAAATTTCTGCCGAAAATCAGATGGGACTTCTCCTGTATCATACATCTTGCACACTAAATGAAATAACCTTGCCGTGCAGGTTTCTCCTAAGGCAGTCAGTAATTCAGAGGGAATGTCATCAATTCCACGTGCCTTGTTCCTATTTAGGTCACTCACAGCTCTGTCAAACTCTGACCTCAAAATTGGGTCTCCCATTTAATCAGCATCAACAGCCTCTTCATGTTCCAGAGCCAAATTATCTACATCTTTACCTTGATACAATTGTTGGATATGCTCCTGCCATCTTTCTGCTTTGTCATCTTTCCCTATAAGTGGCTTTCCATCTGAGCTCTCAATATTCATACACCTAGATTTCCTATCTCCAAAGGTTTCCTTGATTTTCCTGTATGCAGCATCTACCTTTCCTAGGACCATACAGCCTTCGACATCCTTGCACTTCTCCTTCAGCCATTCTTCCTTAGCTACCTTGCACTTTCTATCCACTTGATTCTTTAATCGCCTGTATTCTTTTCTGCCCTCTTCATTTCTAGCATTCTTGTATTTTCGTCGTTCATCAATCAGGTCTGATTCTTAGTTGATGTTTTCTTCCTTCCTAACATCTCTTCAGCAGCCCTACTGACTTCATTTGTCATGACTCTCCACTCTTCCTCTATAGTGTTTCCATCAGCCTTTTCATTTAGTCCTTTTGCAACATGTTCCTTGAGACAATCCCTCACACTCTTTTCTTTCAACTTGTCTAGATCCCATCATTTTGCATTCTTTCCTTTGTTCAATTTCTTCAACTTCAGCTGGCATTTCATGACCAACAAGTTGTGGTCAGAGTCCACGTCTGCTCCTGGGAAAGTTTTGCAATCCAACACCTGGTTTCTGAATCTCTGCCTAATCATAATGAAGTCTATTTGATACCTTCCAGTGTCTCCAGGTCTCGTCCACGTATACAGCCGTCGTTTGTGGTGTTCTCCTCGTATATTCTTTCAATTTCTTCATCATCCGCTGGACTAGTAGGCATATAGACCAGCACTATTGTGGTGGGCATTGGTTTGGTGTCTATCTTGACGACAATAATTCTTTCACCATGCTGGTCGTAGTACCTTACCCGCTGCCCCATTTTCTTATTCATTATTAAACCAACTCCTGCATTTCCCCTGTTTGATTTTGTGTTGATAATTCGGTAGTCGCCTGACCAAAAATCTTGTTCTTCCTGCCAACGTACTTCACTTATACCAACTACATCTAACTTTTTTTTTGCTAGTGGCTTTACGTCGCGCCGACACAGATAGGTCTTATGGCGACGATCGGATAGGATAGGCCTACGAGTTGGAAGGAAGCGGCCGTGGCCTTAATTAAGGTACAGCCCCAGCATTTGTCTGGTGTGAAAATGGGAAACCACGGAAAACCATTTTCAGGGCTGCCGATAGTGGGATTCGAACCTACTATCTCCCGGATGCAAGCTCACAGCCGCGCGCCTCTACGCGCACGGCCAAATCGCCCGGTACATCTAACTTTAGCCTATCCATCTCCCTTTTCAGATTCTCTAACCTACCACAACGATTCAAACTTCTAACATTCCACGCTCCGATTCGCAGTATGTCAGTATTCATCTTCGTGATGATCGTCCCCTCTCGTGTAGTGCCCACCCGGAGGTCCGAATGGGGGGACTAGTTTACCTCCGGAATATTTTACCCGGGAGGAAGCCATCATCAGTACATCATTCATACAGAGAGAGATGCATGTCCTCGGGAGTTAGTTACGGCTGTAGTTTCCCGTTGCTTTCAGCCGTGTAGCAGTATCAACACAGCTAAGCCATGTTGAGTATTATTACAAGGCAGTATCAGTGAATCATCTAGACTGCCGCCCTTGCAACTACCGAAAGGCTGCTACCCCCCTTTCGATGAACCATTCGTTAGTCTGGTCTCTCAACAGATACCCATCCGATATGGTTGCACCTTCTGCTCGGCTATCTGCTTCATTGGGACACGCAAGCCTCCCCACCGCGGCAAGGTCACATGGTTCGCAGAGGAGGCAGAAAATCATACAGAAGTAAAATACCGTGAGCATAACTTTTTGTGATACTGACAGTCACACCAACGATTACAAGTTGTACTATTTTAAATGTACTATAGTTTTAATGGATTTCTCGGCATGGCGCTAATTACGTCGCAACTTACTTTGACGTATTCGACTTTGAATTACTATTCAATTTCCAATCTTTTTATGTCCTTGCCATATTTTAATGTGTCTTGTGTATCATCGACTGAAGATGCCATAATAGTAGACAAAAAATGTCTCGATTAATAACAATGTTGTCTTGAAAATAAAAGACAGATTATTAGTATTGCAAAGGTGGAGTATTTGATAAACGATTTCACAAGTTCATAGGCAAATATGTTCTCACTTTACTTTAAGGAATATGCATACACATCGATTGTCGTTAGTGTTCTGTCTTACGTGGACAAGAGTGCGGAGATTTTGAAATAATCACGATAATCCCCGCTTTCAACTATCGCTCTATGAACAGTTAATGGCATAGCATCCATTAGCGTTCAAGCACTGAGGCGAGAACTTGTTATGCGTTGCGTGGTATCAGGATTAACACTCACTCAGAGTGGCTAATAATACTTCGTTACATGCCTTCGTGAATGAAGTTCGCCTCGCAGGTTCACAGATTTTGGTCCGGAAATTATCAGTAAATGCAAAATCTTTAGCCACTGCTTCTTAAGATAAATTTAAATACTCACAACCAATAATCACAACATGCACTGTGTGGTACTGGGAGAAGGTCGTATTTTACTCACACAGTCATACATTCTAATTGTTCAAAGGAATCGATGATTTCCTAAGATATTGGGAGTGAAAACGTATTATTAATCCACCCTTTAATTAATCCAATAATATATATTTACGTGGTCTTAAGTTTTCGGTAATATTTTGAACTCAACCAGAGGAAACTCATGTTCGTATTCGAACGAGTTAACTCACACTTCACAATAGCATTGATCGAGCTGGGATTCGACAGTGATTATTTAAAATGTGGACTTTTCCAGGCTATTATTAACTCGCTCCTGGGATATTGTACATTAATACTTTATTTAAGTCCCGAGAGCCTACACCGATCCCAGGCACAAATAAAAACAGTGACATACACATTTTTGTTATTTGCTTATCGCGACGATGGGATAGGAAAGGCATAGGCGTGAGAAGGAAGTGGCCGTGGCCTTAATTAAGGTACAGCCCCAGCATTGGCCTAGTGTGAAAATGGTAAACCACGGAAAACCATCTTCAGGGCTGCCGACAGTGGGGCTCGAACACACTGTATCCCGGATGCAACCTCACGGCTGCGTGACTCTAACCGCACGGCCTACTCGCCCGGTGTGGCATACACTACCATAGGTCCTACAATGGTACAACGTTTTATATTATCTGCACTCAAAAGAACGAAAGTTAATCTGAACCTCTTCACTGAATCAAAACTGCAGTCTACTACGATGTATATTTAAAATTCTTCTTCTCCTTCTTAATCTGTTTTCCCTCCAGGGTTGGTTTTTCCCACGGACTCAGCGAGGGATCCCACCTCTACCGCCTCAAGGGCAGTGTCCTGGAGCTTGAGACTTTGGGTCGGGGGATACAAATGGGAAGGAGGACCAGTACTTCGCCCAGGCGGCCTCACCTTCTATGCTGAACAGGGGACTGTGGGGAGATGGATAGATTGGAAGGGATAGATAAGGAAGAGTGAAGGAAGCGGCCGTGGCATTAAGTTAGGTACCATCCCGGCATTTGCCTGGAGGAGAAGTGGGAAACCACGGAAAACCACTTCCAGGATGGCTGAGATGGGAATCGAACCCACCTCTACTCAGTTGACCTCCTGAGGCTGAGTGGACCCGTCTCAGCCCTCGTACCACTTTTCAAATTTCGTGGCAGAGCCGCGAATCGAAACCAGGCCTCCGGGGGTGGCAGCTAATCACGCTAACCACTACACCAAGAAGCACTGCCAATGAATCTGAATGTTTTTATAAGGTGGCAACCACCGGGTCAGTTGTGCTTCAATAGCACTTTCTGGTTTAGTGAAGAAAGCAACGACAAGCTATCTCACACTCTATCTTGGATAGGACGACTCATATCACCACCATCGGCTTTAGTGGTTTCGGTATTACCGCATAACTTTTGGTGGTGCAGTGTGAGAATCCAAACAGTATCCGGGCATATTTAAAATTAAACAATAAAATATTCCGTAATATTCACAGATGCGTGTATGTATTTTTATTTATAACTAGCAAAATACCAGTGCTTCGCTACGGTATTATACTGAAATTTATAATTTAATGCTTATTGTTTTAGATATATAATCCGCCGAAATTCGCGATCTGACTCGTTTTCTGCTAGAGAATCCGCCATAATTCGCGATCTGACTCGTTTTCTAATAGATTACGGCAAGTATCCTCCCATTTCTCAATCTTTCTTTCGTACTTCCCTGGCTAGGTCTAGGTATTCCACCCGGTCCGTTGGGTCCCCAAATATTTGCCATCTTTTCCTATGAGCATTTTTAATATGGATCAAATCCTTCAGGAGATCCGGCGTGGTGTCGTCTTGGGTGCCTTGGCGGTACTGAACCCACGGCCGGACTGCATTTTTAGTCATTACCTGTCCAGGACCCGTTTCCAGCGCGGTCCGCACATTTGTTGACGGTCCAGAATATTATTACGGTATTATTATTATTATTATCATTATTATTATTATTATTATTATTATTATTATTATTATTATTATTATTATTATTCATAGTTGCTTTACGTCACACTGATACAGATAGGTCTTATGGCGACGATGGGACAGGAAAGGGCGAGGAGTGGGAAGGAAGCGGCCGTGTCCTTAATTAAGGTACAGCCCCAGCATTTGCCTGGTGTGAAAATGGGAAACCACGGAAAACCATCTTCAGGTCTTCCGACAGTGGGGTTCGAACCTACTGTTTCCCGAATACAGGATACTGTTCGCACCTAAGCGACTGCAGCTATCGATCTCGGTATTATTATTATTATTATTATTATTATTATTATTATTATTATTATTATTATTATTATTATTATTATTATTATTATTATTATTATTATTATTATTTCGTGTGGCTATTTCTAGCCGAGTGCAGCCCTTGTAAGGCAGACCCTCCGATGAGGGTGGGCGGCATCTGCCATGTGTAGGTAACTGCGTGTTACTGTGGTGGAGGATAGTGTTATGTGTTGTGTGTGAGTATTATTATTATTATTATTATTATTATTATAGATGTTCTGGACCCTACAGCAAGATGCAAGAACGCTGCTTGGCGGTAAATTACATCTGCTGCCATTGTCATTGTTGACAATGTGATCAGCACCATTGTCGCGCGTACGCAAGTGTGCGGGATTTCTGGCGATACAAATGACGTACTTCCGTGTATTATTGACCTTATTATAGAGGTGAATAATTGGACGGTCAATCTCATTCCTATCGTTTATTTCAAATGTGTTTACATTTTTATTTAAATGCCAGGAGAATCTACTGTATTCTAAGAACGTTCTTCGAAGGAAAAGATGGCTGTTGGAAACGAACCCAGGAAAGATTAAAAATGATCGGTTTATGATCAGAATAAGTACATCGAAAATCTACAGCCTGTTTGCAGTCATTCAACAGGGTCCGGAATGGAATGAATAAAGCCCCATCTAGCGGCGACAATAGGAATTGTGCCGGCTGCCGAAGCACTCCTCTGGGGCAATGATCGATGAATGACAAATGAAATGAATTATTGGACAGTGTTGCTGGAATGAATTATGACAGGGAAAACCGGAGTATCCTGAGAAAATCTTGTCCCGCCTCCGTTTTGTCCAGCACGAATGTCACAATGAGTGACCGGGATTTGAACCACGGAACCCAGCTGTGAGAGGCCGGCGCGCTGCCACCTAAGCAACGGAGGCTCCTTATAAGTACATCATGAACAGTAAAATCAATTGGTCTCACCTCCTTTTAACCCCACCGCCGTTAACTTTATTTAACCACCCCCCCCCCCCCAAAAAAAAGAAGGCGTGTTTCTTTATGTTTAAAGGAGATTCAACACCAACATTAGATTTATTAGATGTATGTATTCTCATACAATTCAGTCAATTAATTTTTCAATTCTTTCACCCCCCCCCCCCTTCATTGGATTTTTCGATAATACGTGTTTCTTTACTTTTAAAGCAGATTCCAAATATCAATTTTGACGTCTGTAACATCTTCATTTTTGAGATATCAGTAGCCTAATTAAAGGAATTCCACACCATTTTCAGTCACATCTACCCCCCCCCCCCACCATCACCCAAGTGGTATTTCCGAAATTAAAAATACACTTTACTTTATTTTTTATAGAGATAAGAAATATCATTTTTCACTTCTGTAATATGTTAAGTTTTTTTGGATATAGCATAGAAATTCTCATTTTAAATTTTTATTTCGCCTTAAGTGGAGTTTCCAATAACAAATCACCTATGTTTCTTTACATTTACAGGAGATTTCAAATACCCACTTTTTACGTCTGTAACATTTGACGTTTCTCAGATATTCTGTAGATATAGCCCTTCAAGAAATTCACCCCAATTTGTCACTCCTGTTTAACCGCCATTAATTTGATTTTCCAAAAAGAAAAAAATACGTGTTTCTTTGATTTTAAAGGAGATTCTAAATACCAATTTTTTACATCTGTAATCCTTTGAAGTTTTAAGATGTAGACACACTCATTTTAAAAACTCACCCCCCTTTTCACCCCCCATTATTTGGATTTTCCAAAAACGAAAAAATACCTATTTCCAAAATACGTGTTTCTCTATGTTTAAAGGAGATTCTAAATACCAATTTTTACATCTAAAAGCTTAAAATGTTTTGAGATTAAATACACTCGTTTTAAAATTTCAACCACATTTCACCCCCCCCCCCAATTAATTGGATTTTACAAAAACAAAAAATACATGTTTCTTTATTTTTAAATTAGATCCCAAACACCAATTTTCAGGTCTGTAATATCTTCAGTTCCTCAGATATAAGTATCCTCATTAAAGGCATCAACCCTTTTTTCACCCCTTTTCACCCCTCCTATTGGGATTTTCCGAAAACAAAAAATATGTGTTTCTTTGATTTTAATGAAGATCCTAAGTACCAATTTTTACATGTGTAAACTTTAAAAGTTTTGAGATATAGATGCACTCATTTTAAAAATTCACTCCCCTTTTCACCCTCCCATTAATTGGACTTTCCAAAAACAAAAAAACACGTGTTTCCTTATTTTTAAAGGAGATTCTAAATACCAATTTTAATAATTGTAAGCTTTAAAAGTTTTGAGATATAGATACACTCATTTTAAAATTTCACCCCCCTTTTCACCCCCTTAGCGACGGAATATCCAAAAATCCTCTCTTAGCGAGCACTTACATCTTAATATGAATATATCCCCAAAATTTCATTTCTTTATGTCCAGTAGTTTTGGCTCGGCAATGATGAATCAGTCAGTCATTCAGTCAGTCAGTCAGGACAAGTTATTTTATATATATACTAGCAAGATACCCGTGCTTCGCTACGGTATTATACTGAAATTTATAATTGAATGCTAATTGTTTTAGATATATAATCCGCCGAAATTCGCGATCTGACTCGTTTTCTGCGAGAATCCGCCTAAATTCGCGATCTGACTCGTTTTCTAATAGATTATGGTATGTTTCCTCACATTTTTCAATCTTTCTTTCCAGCAATCGATTTCGTACTTCCCGGGCTAGGTCCAGATATTCCACCCCGTCAGTTGGGTCCCTAAATCTTTGCCATCTTTTCCTATAAGCGTTTTTAATATGGATCAAATCCTTCAGGAGATCCGGCGTGGTGTCGTCTTAGGTGCCTTGGCGGTACTGAACCCGCGGCCGGACTGCATTCTTAGTCATTACCCGTCCAGGACCATTTTCCAGGGTGGTCCGCACATTTGACAACGGTCCAGAACATTATTATTATTATTATTATTATTATTATTATTATTATTATTATTATTATTATTATTATTATTATTAATATTAAAAGATGTTCTGAACCCCACAGCAAGCTGCAAGATCGCTACTTGGCGGTAGATTACTTCTGCTGCCAGTGTCATTGTTACAATGTGACCAGCACCATCGTCGCGCGCAGGCAAGTGTGCGGGATTTCTGGCGATACCAATGACATACTTCCGTGCATTGTTGACCTTATTATAGAGGTGAACAATTTGACGGCCCATCTCATTCCTATCGTTTATTTCAAATGTGTTTAAATTTTTATTTACATGCCAGGAGGATCTACTGTAATCTAAGAACGTTCTCCGAAGGAAAAGATGGCTGTTGAAAACCAGCCCAGGAAAGATTAAAAATGATCGGTTTATGATCAGAATAAGTACATCGAAACTATATAGCCTGTTTCCAGTCATTCGACAGGGTCAGGAATGGAATGAATAAAGCCCCATCTAGCAGCGACAATAGGAATTTTGCCGGCTGCCGAAGCACACCTCTGGGGCAATGATCGTTGAATGACAAATGAAATGAAATATTGGACAGTGTTGCTGGAATGAATGATGAGAGAGAAAATCGAAGTATCCGGAGAAAAACCTGTCCCGCCTCCGTTTTGTCCAGCACGAATGTCACATGGAGTGACCGGGATTTGAACCACGGAACCCAGCTGCGAGAGGCCGGCGCGCTGCCGCCTGAGCAACGGAGGCTCCTAAGTACATTATGAACAGTAAAATCAATTGATCTCACCTCCTTTTACACCCCACCGCCGTTAAGTTTATTTACACCCCCCCCCCCAAAAAAATAGAAGACGTGTTTCTTTATGTTTAAAAGATATTCCAAACACCAATGTTCACATCTGTTACATTCAGTTTTGAGATATAAGTATCCCCATAAAAATAATTCACTTTATTTTCACTTCCTTTCACACTCCCCTCCCCCCCGCCCCGTAAGTGAATTTTCCGGTAAAATATACTTGTTTCCTTAATGGTAAAGGATCTTCTAAATAGTAATTATCACGACTCTAACTTCTTCAGTTTTTGATTTATGTGTCTTCATGAAAGGAATTCAACTCCTTTTCACTCCCGCCCCCCAAACGCGTTTTTCTTTGTTTAAGGAGATTCAAATACCAATTTTCACGTCCGTAACAACTTTAGTTTCTATTAGATGTATGTATTCTCATACAATTAATTCAATTAATTTTTCAATTCTTTCACCCCCCCACCCCCCCTTCATTGGATTTTCCGAAAATACGTGTTTCTTTACTTTTAAAGCAGATTCCAAAGCAGATTTCACGTCTGTAATATCTTCATTTTTGAGATATCAGTAGCCTAATTAAAAGAATTCAACACCATTTTCAGTCACTTTTACCCCCCCCCCCCCTTCCACCCAAGTGGTATTTCCGAAAGCTGAAAATACACGTTTCTTTATTTTTAATAGAGATAAAAATACCATTTTTCACTTCTGTAACATGTTAAGTTTTTGAGATATACTGTAGAAATTCGCTTTTTAAAATTTCACCCCTTTTTTTATTTCCCCTTACGTGGAGTTTCCGAAAACAAATCACCTATCTTTCTTTACATTTACAGGAGATTCCAAATACCCACTTTTTACGTCTATAACATTTTACGTTTCTCAGATATTCTGTAGATATAGTCTTTCAAAAATTCACCCCAGTTTGTCACTCCTGTTTAACCCCCATTAATTGGATTTTCCAAAAACAAAAAAATACGGATTTCCTTATTTTTAAAGGAGCTCCCATATACAAATTTTCAGTTCCGTAATGTTTTCAGTTTCTGAGATATATGTATCCTCATTAAAGGCATTCATCCCATTATTCACCCATTTACACCCCTCCTATTGGGATTTAAAGAAAGCAAAAAATACGTGTTCTTGTATTTTTAAAGAAGATTCTAAATACCATTTTTTTACATCTGTAAACTTTTAAAGTTTTAAGATGTAGACACACTCATTTTAAAAATTCACCCCCCTTTTCACCCTCCATTATTTGGATTTTCCAAAATAAAAAAATACCTGTTTCTTTATTTTTAAAGTAAATCCCAAATACCAATTTTCAGGTCTGTAATATCTTCAGGTTATGAAATATAAGTAGCCTCATTAAAGGCATTCAACCGCTTTTTCACCCTTTTCCACCCTTCCAATTGGGATTTTCCGAAAACAAAAAAATACGTGTTTCTTTATTTTTAAAGGAGATTCTAAATGCCAATTTTTACATCTTTAAACTTTAAAAGTTTTGAGATATAGATAGACTCATTTTAAAAATTCACCCCCTTTTCACACCCCCCATTAATTGGATTTTCCAAAAACAAAAATATGTATTTCTTTATTTTTAAAGGAGATCCTAAACACCAATTTTCAGGTCTGTAATATCTTCAGTTTCTGAGATATAAGTATCCTCATGAAAGTCATTCAACCACGTTTTCACCCCTTTTCACCCCTCCTATTGGAATTTTTCGAAAACAAAAAAATACGTGTTTCTTTGTTTTTAACGAAGATTCTAAGTACCAATTTTTACATCTGTAAACTTTAAGAGTTTTGAGATATAGATGCACCCATTTTAAAAATTCACCCCCTTTTCACCCTCCCATTAATTGGATTTCCCCCAAACAAAAAAATACGTGTTTCTTTATTTACAAAAGAGATCAAAAGTACCAATTTTCATGTCTGTAATATCTTCAGTTTCTGAGATATAAGTACCGGTATCCCGATTAAAGGCATTCAACCCCTTTTTCACCCCTTTTGTGTCCCTCCTATTGGGATTGTCTCAAAACAAAAAAATACGTGTTTCCTTATTTTTAAAGAAGATTCTAAATACCAATTTTCACATATGTAAACTTTTAAAGTTTTGAGATATAGACACACTCATTTTAAAATTTCACCCCCCTTTTCACCCCCTTAGCGACGGAATATCCAAAAATCCTCTCTTAGCGAGCACCTACATCTTAATATGAATATATCTCCAAAATTTCATTTCTTTATATCCAGTAGTTTTGGCTCGGCGATGATGAATCAGTCAGTCAGTCAGGACAAGTTATTTTATATATATAGATACTAGCAAGATACCCGTGCTTCGCTACGGTATTATACTAAAATTTATAATTGAATGCTTATTGTTTTAGATATATAATCCGCCGAAATTCGCGGTCTGACTCGTTTTCTGCGAGAACCCACCAAAATTACCGATCTGACTCGTTTTCTATTAGATTACGGCATGTTTCCTCCCATTTTTCAATCTTCTTTTCCAGCAATCGATTTCGTACTTCCCGGGCTAGGCTCAGCGCGGTCAGTTGGGTCCGTAAATCTTTGCCATCTTTTCCTATAATCATTTTTAATACGGATAAAATCCTTCAGGAGATCCGGCGTGGTGTCATATTGGGTGCCTAGAAGGCACTGAACCCGCGGCCGGACTGCATTCTTAGTCATTACCCGTCCAGGAGCCGTTTCCAGCGCGGTCCGCAAATTTGAAGACGGTCCGGAACATTATTATTATTATTATTATTATTATTATTATTATTATTATTATTATTATTATTATTATTATTATTATTATGTGTTGCTGGAATGGATGATGACAGGAAAACCGGAGTATCCGGAGAAAAACCTGTCCCGCCTCCGTTTTGTCCAGCACGAATATCACATGGAGTGAACGGGATTTGAACCATGGAACCCAGCTGTGAGAGGCCGGCGCGCTGCCGAGGATCCTTATAAGTACATTAAGAACAGTAAAATCAATTGGTCTCACCTCCTTCTACACCCCACCGCCGTTAAGTTTATTTAACGGCACCCCCCCAAAAAAAAATAATTAAAAGAAGGCTTATTTCTTATGTTTAAAGAAGATTTCAAACACCAATGTTCACGTCTATTACCTTCAGTTTTGAGATATAAGTATCCCCATAAAAATTATTTACTTTTTTCACTTCATTTCACACTACTCCCCCCCCCCCCCTAAGTGAATTTTCCCGCAAAAATTACTTGTTTCTTTAATAGTAAAGGATCTTCTAAATACCAATTATCACGACTCTAACTTCTTCAGTTTTTGATTTATGTGTCCTAATGAAAGGAATTCAACTCCTTTACACTCCCGCCCTCCAAGATGGTTTCCCCCAAAAACGCGTTTTTCTTTGTTTTTAAAGGAGATCCAAATACGAATTTTCACGTCTGTAACAACTTTAGTTTTTATTAGATGTATGTATTCTCATTCAATTAATTCAATTAATTTTTCAATTCTTTCACCCCCCCCCCCTTCATTGGATTTTCCGAGAATACGTGTTTCTTTATTTTTAAAGCAGATTGCAAATATCAAATTTCACGTCTGTAACATCTTAATTTTTGAGATATCAATAGCCTAATTAAAAGAATTCAACACCATTTTCAGTCACTTTTACCCCCCCCCCCTCCACCCAAGTGGTATTTCCGAAAGCTAAAAATACACGTTTCTTTATGTTTAATAGAGATAAAAAATACCATTTTTCCTTTCTGTAACATGTTAAGTTTTTTTAGATAAACTGTAAAAATTCTCATTTTAAAATTTCACCCCTTTTTTGAGTTCCCCTTAAGTGGAGTTTCCAAACACAAATCACCTATATTTCTTTAGATTTACAGGAGATTACAAACACCCACTTTTTACGTCTGTAACATTTTACGTTTCCAAGATATTCTGTAGATATAGTCTTTCAAAAATTTGTCACTCCTGTTTAACCGCCATTAATTGGATTTTCCAAAACTAAAAAAATATGTGTTTTTTTATTTTTAAAGGAGATCCCATATACAAATTTTCAGTTCTGTAATATCTTTCGTTTCTGAGATATATGTATCCTCATTAAAGGCATTCAACCCATTTTTCACCCTTTTACACCCCTCCTATTGGGATTTACAGGAAACAAAAAATTACGTTTTCCTTTATTTTTAGAGGAGATTCTAACTACCAATTTTTACATCTGTAAATTTTAAAGTTTTAAGATGTATACACACTCATTTTAAAAGATTTACACTCCCCCCTTTTTACCCCCCAATATTTGGATTTTCCAAAAACGAAAAAATACGTGTGTTTATTTATTTTTAAAGGAGATTCTAAATACCAATTTTCACATATATAACCTTTAAAATTTTTTAGATAGATACACTCATTTTAAAATTTTACTCCTTTTTCACCCCCCCCCCCTAAATTGGATTTTCCAGAAACAAAAAATACGTGTTTCTTTATTTTTAACGGAGATCTCAAACACCAATTTTCAGGTCTGTAATATCTTCAGTTTCTGATATATAAGTAGCCTCATTGAAGGCATTCAACCAAT